>NW_020954720.1:2632499-2673159 GCF_900497805.2 Vombatus ursinus
GTTTAAAGTTTGTAGAAAGACCTGTTGGGTAATGGATAGATTGGGTATTCAAATCTGTGTTTTCATGACAGTATAGTGGCCAATATATTCTAATTTCCAGGAATATAGATGACAATTTGAATTTTTAAAATATTAGTTTTTTAATAAATTTCTACTTAAATGGCTTCCTTAAAGTCTCTGGTAAAATCTCACATTCTTCTACAGTTAGTCTTTTACAATCTTTCTTAATTCCAGTGCTTTCTCTTTTTTGATAATTTCCTATTTAACCTGCATATAACTTGATTGTACATAATTGTCTGCATGTTTTGCAATGTCTCACCCATAGATTATAAAACCCTTGAGGGAAGAAACTTTCTTTTCTCTTTATTTGTATCCCTAGCACTTAGTATAGTGCATGGCCAACAGTAGGCACTTAATGTGTATTGATTGTATATCTTTTGCTTTTATTTTATTTCATTTTGAAATATATCCCTCCCACCTCCCCTATCCTATCCAGTTTGATAAACATTTATTAAGCAGCTACTATTGGCCAGGCACTATAATAAGCACTGAGGATACAATCAATAAAGAAAGACAGTCCATGCCATCAAGAAGCTTACAATCTAATGGAGGAAACAAAAGGAGGCAAGAAATGGGGGGTGGGTGGAGTAAAGACACCAGGGGTACCCAGCATTGAGGAATCTTGTTTGATGGAGTTAAAAGCAGTCAGAGCCACAGATACAAAGTGGAAGAAGCTGAGAGTCCAGTTTTTGAATTCCATAAAGGAAGACATTGGGAGGAGTTTGCTACTCTTCCATTGAGCTATTTGTTGTAACAAAGAAAAAAAAGGACAAAAAAGCAGTGAAGCAAAATTATCCAATACATTAATGGAGTCTGAGAATACAGGCAATGGTTATAGGATCATAGATTTAGAGAAGACCATCAAATCCAACCTCTCTCATTTTAAGAGGAAACAGGCTGATAGAATTCCAGGGACTTGATCATGATCAGAGCTAGTACCTGAGGCAGGATTATGAATTCATGGCTTCCTAACTCCATGTCCAGAATTCTGTTGACCTTGTCATCTAGTTGCCTTAGCCATAACACCCTACCCTCTATGAAGAAGTGAGAGTACATCTTCTCAACTCTTCTCTTTGACCAAGATCAAGAATTATAATTACAAAACACTGTTTCATATTTCTATACTTTTAACTTTACATTGTTATTAGAGAAATTGTATATATTGTTTTCTTATTTCTACTTACTTCACTTTGCATCTGTAAGGCTTTGCATACTTCTCTGAATTCTTCATTTTTTCTTACAGCCCAGAAATATTCCATTATATTTATGTACTATAACTTGTTTAAGCCATTTTCCAATTGATTGGAAGCTATTTTGTTTTAATTTCTTTGTTATCACAAAAAGTACTGTGATGGACAGATTGGTGTAATTTGAACATTTCTTTCTGCCTTTGGCCTTCTTGGCTCTTATGCTTAGCTACATCTCTCTGTAAAATTGCACAGGTATTTTAGTTACTTTCTTTGAATAATTCCAAATTGTTTTCCAGAATGGTTAGACCAATTTATAGTTCTACCAATAGTGCCTAGTAAGTCTGTCTTTCTACAATTCTTTATGTGATATAGTTTGCTCTGGCCTCACTCTCTCAAGGCCAGGCTTACTACATTTTATTGCTACAGGATTATCTGGTACCTTGAGGGAGTTGAGAATCTCTTTTTTTCTGCCATAACCCCATTTTTCCAGTAACTAGCACTGCAATTCCATTTAACCACTTCACATTGGATTAGCTTTTACAAAGGGATATATTTATTTCTAAGATATAAAAAAAGAAAAGTACAAATATTCTTCCTCCTCCCTCCCCCAACACCTCAGGGGCATAATCTCTTCTATATCTACTTCCCAGGTCTTTGAGGAAGACAGATTAGGCTCATGGTTTAGCTCAGTTCCTATACAGCATTCATTCCGCCAAGTTCAGGTCAAAGTCCATATGGTCTAGTGTCTCTAGACTCATGCTTCTCAGGGCTTTGTTATTAGACTGCAACATCTGGCCTGGATTATTGGACTTTCAGATCCCCTGGGGCTGAGTTCCCATTCCAGATTGGAGACTATACTCCCTGCACCTAGAACCGAAAAAAGTGAAGGAAAAGGCCAAAATTCCAGACTCATTTCTTAGGGCCTTGCCTTTAGGGTAAAGGGAAAAAAGATCGTAGGCCCCTCTCCTTTACTACATGATCTCATTGACTAAATGAAGCCCTTTATCTTCACACAGGGATGCTGTAAAAAACCACCTGAGTTTCTAAATCAGGTTGTTTTAAAGACAATGAACTTTCCAGTTACATATACAATGGGGAAAAAAGCTGCTTCCAATCAAGTGGTAGGCCTATGTAGAATGTTGATGCATGCTCTAGTCCTGCAGTCTCCTTGAAGTAGGTCCCCTGATGCCATTTTAGGTGGTCTAGGCTCTGTGCCAAATTAATTTCAACAGTGACTATTTCCATCTTTGGTCATCTGTCAATTTGTTGGTGTGAGAGATGAAGTCTCAGAATTGTTATGACTAGTCTTTCATATGGTTGAGTTTGTACTTTTCTTCTGACAACTGTGTGTAGCCTTTGATCACTTATCCATTGGGGAATGGCTCTTGGTTACATATTTATGTTAGTAGCCTATGTATCTAGGATATTAAACTCCTGTCAGAGATATTCTATTCAAAGATTTTTTTCTCACTTGAAAGCTTCCTTTCTTCTCCTGGCTGATTTGGTTTTGTTCAAAAGCTTTCAAATTTCATATAATTGAAATTACTTATGTTATCTTTCATGATCACTGCTAAAGTTTGTTTTGATAAAAACTTTTCCCCAAACTCTCTCTTCACAGCCATTGCTTTGAAAGGTACCTTATCTCATCCTCTTCTAAAAAAGAAACAAAAAAAATTTTTAATGGTGTGACCTTTAATTATCACATCTTGTATCCATTATGAATTTTTTGTGGTATTCCTCATTTCCCACCTGGCTACAATCATTCTGGACTTCTTTGGCTTCTCTGGCTATACTAATTTTGGACTCATTTGGCTTTTCTATGTTCCCCACTGGGTACCTTTCTCTGACCTCCTCTTTCAATTGTCTTTTTGGAGTAGTCTTTCTGCCATTAAACTGTAAGCTGCTTGAGAGTAAGGGTGCTTTTTTTTGTACCTCTAGCATTTAGCACAGCATCTGGCACTTAGTAGGTGCTAATATTTATTGACTATTGACAGTACAAAATGGTCCTCTAAATATACTAACATGCTTTCCAGTTTTCCCAGCTTTTTAATTGTGTAGTTCTTCCCCAAATCAATCAATCAATCAAGATTTATTAAGGGCCTAAGCACTGGGGATGAAAAAAGAGAAAAAAAAGGAGTTCCTGCCCTCAAGGAGCTTACAATCATTTATATTACTGAATTTATTGAACCCTGGGTTATTGGGTTCAATGATTTCTGATTCTTTCTTATCTAATCTGTTCCATTGATCTACTTTTCTTGTTTTTAACCATTACCATTTTGATGATCATTGTTTTAAAATGTGATTTAAGGTCCAGAAGTGTTTGTGGCCCCTTCATTTCTACTCCCCTCCCCCACCCCCCCATATTTGTCTTATATTCCATTCCTTTTGTTTCTTCAAAGTAGCCCCTTGGTAGTTCGATCAGTATGGAACTAAAACTGTACAGTGATTTTGGTACTCTTGTAACTTTTATTATATTGGAATAACTCAACCAATAAGTAACAACTATTGCTCCAATTATTTCTCATTTTTTACTTTTAATAAGAGTAATTTTAAATTTTTTGTCGTGACTTTGCTTTGGTAGATTGCCTGAGATTTTTTACATTTTGCAGTTATTTTCAGTGGGACTTTTATTTCTTCCTTGATTTTGTTTTTTGCTATAGAAATGGTGATGATATTTTGTGGATTTATTTTGTATCTTGTTACTTTACTAAAACTATTGTTTCAATTTGTACATTTTTCTTCTCATCTGATTGTTCTAGCCAGCTTTTCTAGAATTACTTAAAATAATAGTGAAGACAAAGGGTACCCTTGTCTTTCTTTTACTGGGGAAGCTTTTAGTGTTTCTCCACTGCAAATAATACTAGCTATTGATTTTAGATGCATGCTTTTGGTCATATTAAAGGACCTGTTTATATCTTTTTCTTAAAGATTTAAACATGAGTATGGTGTTTTGTGAAAGTTTTTTTTCCATCTATTGAAAGTCATGTGGTTTTTGTAATTTAGATGATTAATTGTGCAAATTGTTTTGATATTTTGATAAGAATTCAACTTGATCATAGAGAATTATTTTCTGGATGCACTGCTATACGTAGTCTTGCAAAACATCATTATGTCAGTCAGTTAACAGTAAGTGCCTACTATACACGAGGCATTGTGCTAAGTGCTAATTTCATTAGGTAGCTAATTTTTTAAAATGAAATCAGTCTGTAGTTTTCTCTGCTTTCTCTTCCTGGTTTGTATACCAGGATTATACTTGTCCCTTTAAAAGGTATTTGACAGAATGTCTTCCGTTTCTATTTTTGAGAATATTTTTTGTAGCATAAGTATTAACTGCTATTAAAATTCCTGAATTAATTTCTATCTAGCCCGTGGGTTTCCCAACCCCCTTCTGACAGTTCACTCAGAGTTCTCTCAATTTCATTTTCTGAGATTATCTATTTCTTGATTTGTAAATTTAGGTTTTTCACATTTTTTGTAGATCTACAAACACCTGACTGGTTGGTAAGTCGTGGAAAGAAAGGTAAGTCTTGACCTGTAAGGTATTGGATAGAGCAGAACATTCCAAAAATGTGGATGAATTGGGTTCTTCTTGAGGTGAGGTATGTCATCTCCAAAAAACAGACAGGCAACTGCATACAGAGAGATTGGCCTATTACTACATTTGCAAATTAAAGAGCTTCTTTAGTTTGTGAACTGTTATCTGAACATTTTATCAGTCGTTTCCAATAATTCGCCTACGCCCTCAAAATACCAGATTTAAAACGAACCAATTCAATCCATATGACATTCGTGAGATGCTTACAACGTGCAAGTCACGAAAATGTCGAATTAAGGAGGAATGACCTGACGTCCTACAAAACAAGGGCAGGTGTCATATTACAGGTAAAGTAACCTGCCTATCGGGCGGTTTCTTTTTCTCCTTTAAAATAATCCCTCTCACTAAAGGACCTAAAGCTGCCGAAAGAGAAGAGCTAAACAAACATCTTTTTTCCCCAAGGCTTTAGCGGGGAGAAGCTCCTTAAGTCCCCCGTGGCTGCAGGGGAGCCCTGCGGCCTCCTGGCTTCCCTCAGGGCCGGCCTCTGCTCAGCTGCCCCCGCTCAAAAGCCGAGGCGAAGCCGGGAAGGCTGAGGTCGGAAGGGGCCGGGCCCAGCCCCCGCCGTCACTTCCAGAAACCCAGGCAGGGGCCCGTGGTGGGGCTGGTCGTCCTCGCCGGAGCCACACGCGTCACCCATCTCCCGGAGAACGGCGAGGTCCCGAGGCTAAACGCTCCCCGGAGCTCGCCAACAACAAACCTACCCTGCGGGCCTAAGAAAGCGGCCGCCCCACTGAGCGGCTCGGCAGCCCACGCGCCCTCCCTCGGCCCCGCCCCACGCTTTAGCTCCTCCCCGCGGGGCCCCGGCAGTCACCGCGAGATCTCATCACCTCTCGCGAGTCTTGCCGTCAGCCATCTTCTTGGGGGTGCTGCGAGCCGGGGAGCCCCCCGGAATCGTTTTCCATTGAATCCTCGCGCGTTCCCTCGTTCTCCTCTCTTCTGCCTTCTCCGTTTTGTCATTACCCCCACCCAGGGAGCCCCCGCGGCGGGGAGGGCTGCCCGGAGCTACGCGCGTGTCCCCTTTCCTGACCCGGGGAGCGCCAGGCGCAGAACCGGGAAGGGGGAGGGCCCAGGGAAACCGCCGCGGCCGCTGCCTCCGCCCCGGGTAGGGGCTGCTTGGGCTAGGGAAGGGGAACGGGAGGGGGAGGGGAGCGCGGGCGGCACCCCGAGGTGCCCGCGGCCTCGGGTGGCGTCCCGCGTGCCTTCTCGCTGAGCGGGGCGCGCGGGATCCTGCCACCGGTGCCGCCCACCGCGGCCCACGCGGGCGGCGGCGGCGCGCGGAGGGGGGAGGCGGCGGGGGCCAGGGCAGCGGCGGCGGGGTCCTGGCGTGGGCAGGCAGGGAGGGAGAGACGCGGGCCGTGGGCCACTGTGGATGGTTTCTAAAATGATCATCGAAAACTTCGAAGCGCTCAAATCCTGGCTCAGCAAGACCCTCGAGCCTATGTGAGTATCCGAGGATTCTTTTCTTTTTTTTGGTTGGGGGGATGACTGAGACACGCGTGACAGTGTGTGTGTACATCATCCACCGCCGCCTTTCTCCACTATCCCTTCCTGGATTCTGCCTCGGGAAGGGGGGTCGGGGGGAGGGGAGAGAAGGCTAGGTCGGGGCTTCTCACACCTAGCTACCTTCCGCCTCCACTCCCACCCAATGTGGCCAATGTGACTCCTGAGGTTTCGAACTGCCTCCTAACCAAGCCCAGCGAGTCTGTTCGGGCCCTCCTCCCCCTGTCCCTCCCGTCACGACTGCCGTGCCCCGTCCCCGCGACACGCAGCCACCCCTCTCCTCCCGGTTACCCTTCTCTCGTGTTTCCTGCCCCTGCGTGAGGAATCCGAGCCCACCTGCTGCCCTCTCCCCTTCCCGCCGGCGTTGTACACTGAGGTCCAGACTGATTACAATCCTTAAATCTAGTGCGGGGGGGGGGGTGGTTTGGACTCTTCAATTCCGAGGTTGTCATCCTCCCTCAGATTAGCAACTATGCCTCCTGAAAGGCCACGTCTCCCTTTTGCCACTGACCCCTCCTCTTTTCTTGGCTAGCAGACGTAACAGGTAGGTAGTTCTAAGGTACACCTGCTGGAGAAGACCCTGCTTTTTAAATTTCTCACCTATTGATGCTCTCTGCAATTCTCTTTCTCTCTCCTAAATGTCCAAGCCTAGGTTTCCCGGAACATAGAAAACATCTGATCCCCATTGACGTGGGGGAGGTGTTTGTTTGGTTGTTACATTTAGGATGAATTTGGGCAGTGGGTGTTTTGAGAGTGCAGGGGTATTTTAGGTAAGAAAGAAAATTTAAATTTAAGAAATGCTCATTTGAAAATCTAAAAGGGCGAGAGATCAGACACCGAACAAAGTGTTTTTGTCAGAATTGGCTGTCATAAAATAGTTTCCGGTGCTGGGTTAAAAACAATTGCAGGTTGCTTGATTTTCCTCTGCAAATGTTGGTAGTATTGGCGTACTGTGTAATGAGGTGTCTTAAACAGTTTAGGTATTTTTTAGTGCTTTTTTTTTTCCTCTTTAGCAGAGAACTTGATTATTATAAAATACCTTTCAGCTTATTCACACAACTTCTGTTGCTTTAATATTTAGTGCTTGTTACACATATTTACATAGTTCTGGGTACTGTGAGAAGTACCCTTTTGCGTAAAACATTTCACTTACTGTAGGGTTATGGAGTACAACATGTGAACAAGTAACTAATGTTAAAAAATGATGCAAAAAAGAGATGCCAACTTAAGTACTGTCATCAGTTCCTTTTTTCAAGCCTTATGCCTTCAAGTGTCCTGTCAGCTTTACAAACTTGCCCCACTTTCAGACTTAGTAGAAGAAATTAATTACCTATACTTTTTTAAATCTCAGAGAAGTTATAGTTTCCAAGTGTAAAATAATCTCTTAACTGCATAGTACTAAGCCTCTACAGTCATTGTTTTTGTTAATAGTTGTGTTTTAGTGTTGACCTATAATTACTTTTGCCCACTTTGAGTCCTACCAAAATTCATCATCCTTCCATCTTATTGGTCCTTTTTTACTTGATGTATTGTTCATTTTTTAAAAAATTTTTATTTTATTTTATTTTTGGCCAGGCAGTGGGGTTAAGTGACTTGCTCAGGGTCACACAGCTAGTAAGTGTCAAGTGGCTGAGGCAGAATTTGACGTCCTCCTGCCTCCAGAGCTGGTGCTCTATGCACTGCCGTTACCTACCTGCCCCCATTTGTTCTTTTTGTAGGAGTGATTTTCACCCAAGTTTACCAAGATAGTTTACCAAGATCTCCCCAGATACCTTTTAATATGTTTTTGTGCATGTACACGTGTGTGTATGCTTATATGTCATAGATGCCTTATTTTGTTTGGATATGTATCTTAATTTTGGAAGAAAAGAATTTAAAAAATGAAAACCCGCAAAGGTAGGGAGACTTGGACTCTATCAGAAGTGTATGTTGGACTATTAGTACAGGCTTAGTTTGAAAGTCAAATGAAGTTTCTGTTGTGTGATTATAATTCTGTTTGGATATGGTAATTGAGAGATTATGTGTGTGTGTGTGTGTGTGTGTGTGTGTGTGTAACTAGGTTGTAAATTATTTGAAAATGCTAGGTTGTATTTGGGTTTTTTAAATGCTTTATAAGCTCCCATTTTTTGCTATTTTATTTCTGGAATTTACCTCATTTTATTTTATCCATTTTCCTAAGTATTGGATTTGTTTTGTTTTTTAAATTAATATTTAGTTCCACATAAGCCTTAAAAACAGCAACAGACATTTTCTTTGGGGGGAGAAATTGTTGGGAGATTTTCTTTCCCTCTCACCACTTAGATTTTTTTAAAAACAGTTTTAAATTGAGACTTTTTCTACCCACATTCTTTCTTTACAGAATTAAAACATTTTTTTTCTGGTCCTTCATATCTTTAAATATGCTGTATGCGATAATTTCAGAATTTTAGAGCTGATAGTTTAAATAGTTGTTTCTGCAGATGAAGGGTTTTTTGCAGATGAAGAAATTGAAATAGAGAGATTAAGTGACTTACCCAGTTTCAAAACTAGCTTTGTGATAGAACCTGGGCCTCTTGACTTTACCTTATGGTGCTGCTTAATGCTTGTTGAATGATAAATCTTAATTAAAAAAAAATTCTTTTTAGTGTTTTGACAGTCTAGATGGACTAATGAAATTTAATAGGGATAAATATACTTACACTTGGGTCCAGAAACTTAAAACTTTCTGACTTCAGGATGAGGGCCTGTGGATCTAGGCAAGTGTTTCAAGGGAGAAGAGCTAGAGATTTTAGTAGATTGCAGGCTCAAATGTCATGACAGCCAAAAATTGATTGCAAACCTCAGCTGCTTTCATAGAAGCACAGTCCCTGGTGCATTTATGATGTTCAATTTGCAATGTTAATTTTAGGAAGAGCTTTGAGAAGCTAACGCAGGATACAGGATAGTCCTAGCACAGGCACAAGATAATCCTGAAGACCATGACTTAAAAAGAAAAGTTCAAGAACTTCAAATATTTATTTAGTTTGGAGAAGGAAAAAAACTTAGAAAACAATGGTAGCTATCTTCAGGTATTTTTAGGGCTGTCATATGGAGGTGGACTTGTTCTGTTTGGCCTCAGAGAACAGAACCAGGAAGTTGGGTCAATGTAAAGAATATTTCCCAACAGAGCTATATAAAAGTGGAATGGAGGCAGTCAATTCCCCTCTTCAAGAGGTTTACAGGTGAATTCTGAGTGACTATTGACTTCTAATGGGGCTTCCTGCTTAGGCCTCTGAGAAGTAGTATGGAGACATTATTAGTATCTTTCTTCCTTTCTTGTTACTGTGCGTTTCTCACCATCATAAAATTGCCCTCTATCTAAATTCAGTTCAATAGATATTTAATGTGGACTTTGTGTAAGCATCTGACCTTAAAAGACCTTTTAGGATATGTCAGTTCTACATCTTCAATATCTATCACCTTTTTCTCCATTCACACTGCCACTACTTTAATTCAGGCCCTAATCATCTCTCACCTAGAATATTGTAGTAATCTACTACTTAGTTGATCTTGCCTCTGTTCTTTCTTTTTGCAGTCGTATCTTCCACTGCTTAAGTAGTTTTCCTAAAGCACAGGTCCGACCATATTACTCTTGGATCAGTAAACTCCTTTGGTTTCCTATTACTTCTAGGATCAAATATAGACCCCTCTGACATTTACAACTTTTCATAGTCAGCTTGCAACTTACTTTTGAGCCTTGTTAATCATTACTTTCCTTCCAATACTCTGGTCCATCCACACTGGTCTTGGTGTTCCTTATACTTCATCTCCTTTGCACAGGCTGCCTCCTCTCCCTGGAATGTACTCTTTTTTCACTCCGCCCCTAAAATCCAAGTTTTCTTCAAAGCTCAGCTCCAGTCACTTTCTACATGAGACATTTTCTGTTTTCCCAGCCTCCCTCAAATTACCTTGTATTTATTTTGGGTATATTTTGTAAATGCGTATGTGTACATATGTTTTCTCCCCTTAATAGAAAGTAAGGTCCTTGAGGTCAGAGATTGTTTAATTTGTATCTTTGTATCTTTATCACCTGTGCCTGGCACAGAGTAAATGATTGATTATTTGATTTCTTGTTCTTTGTTTAAGGAAACATAACAGAATTTATTGTGTATTGGCATGGTAGCTAGTCTGCAGAGGGCTATAGAATGATAACTCGTCTCAAAGGTAGTCAATCCTGCCTGATTTCCAGGGCTTATACTTTTCCTTTTGCTGTACAATGAGTGGATAGAGTGCTGGACCTAGAGCAGAAAGACCTGAGTTCAAATGTGAACTCAGATATTTATTAGCTGTGTGAGATTTTGGCAAGTCGCTTAACCTCTGTCCCTTTCCTTAAATGTAGTATAGGATAATTGTAGAACCTACCTAGAAGGGTTGTTGTGAGGATCAAATGAGGTAATATTGTGAAATGCTTAAAGGCACAGTGCCTGGCACATAGTATGTGCTGAATTAAAGTTTGTCCTTCCCTTCTTCCACCTCTTCTGGAACCTGATTACATAAATTATGTTCTTCAGTCTAGTTTCTCCATTGGTTCCTTCATTTTTTCTTTAGATGTACTCAAATCTTCATTATGAAAAACACAAGAACTTTTCTTTAGCTTACTTCATCTGTTTATTCATTCATTTATTTATCTGCCTACCTAGCTTTTTTTAATATAAGTTTTTATTGTCATTGAATCCATATAAGTCTTATGTGCTTTTATAGATTGATCCCTAGATATCGTTTGCACTTTGTGGTTAGTTGGAATGGAACTTCCCCTTTAGTTTTGTTGTTACATAGAAATGGAGTTGATTTTTGAGGGGTTATTTTGTAGACTGCAACTTTGCTGAAGGTATTGTCTCAGTGTCTGCTGATTCCCTAGGATTTTCCAACTATACTATCAGCAAATAAGCGTAGTCTTTATGCCTTTAATTTCTTTTTCTTGTTTTATAGCTGTTGCTAGCCTTTACAGAACTGTCAAATAGTAGTGGGGGGACTTAACATTAAATTTTTCTCCATTTGCTGCTCAACTTTGTACAAGTCTAGTTGCACTTCACTGCCACCTTTACTTCCTCATCTCTCTATAACCCTTTTCCAGCTATCAACCCAGAGCACCTTACTGTATATTTCTTGGGGTATTTTTCTTTAAATATTAAACTTCGAGTTGGAAATGACCTGAGAGGTAATCTAATCCTGTGGTCTGCAAAGTGGGCCATAGCTTGACCCCAAAGGATGTATGGTTAACCAGTCAGAAGATGGGAAGAGAGATTGCATCCTAGCCTCCTTATGATGGTTGTAGGGTTTGCCTCCAGCAAAAGCACACTTACTTTAATTCCCCACCCCACTTTTTCCCTTCACTACACAAGTTAACAATCTCTTCCTCTCTGGAGCAGGCGTTCAGCCCTTGAACCAGTCATTCATAACATAATCACCTTTTAAGGGTGGTCAGTGACCAGAAAGAACCCCATCTTGCCTTCATTTTGTGAGGGAAGAACAGGCTTGTGTGGCTTGCATCATGTATCACGGATGATATTTTGATCACATCATCTTTCCCTTAAACCCAACGCCCCTCCTGAACGTCTCTATTTGTCTTTGCAGCCTTGGTGTCATATTGTCTCTTCACTCTCTTTTACGCCCAATATCCCTTCATTTGCCAAGTGTGGTCATTTTTACCTCACCAGCATCTCTCAAATTTGACACTCATAAGCTACTATCATAATTTATGGTCTTACCTGGATTATTGTAAAGCAATCAATTAACAAGAACCTGTTAAGCTCTTATGAAGAAATTACTGTTCACAACGAACTTGCTTTTTAGTGGGGGAGAAAAAAAAGTACATATCAGAATATATACAACTTAAGTATAAAGTTAATAAATGCAAAATATGTAAAGTAGCTAAATACCAGCTAGTTTAGGAGGGAGAGCACCAGCAATTGCAGAGATCAGGAAAAGCTTCATTTAGAAGATGGTGCCTGAGCTTTATTTTAAGGGAAGAGAGGGACTCTGAGCCTGGAGGTAAAGAGGAAGTTCGTTCCAGGCAAGGATAGACAATGCAAAGGTACAGGAGATGGAGTGTGCTCTGTGTGAAGAACAGAAGGCTAGCTTGGATGGATTGCAGAGTATGAGATAGAAAGAGTGCTATCCAATGAGATTAAAAGATAGATTGGAATTAGGTTGACCTCTTTGACACGTTTCACTTCACTAACTGCTGTCCATCTTTTAACTGCTGCCAAAGTGACTTTCCTAAAGGGCAGGTCAGACCATGTCTCTCACCTAGTCAGCTCCTTATTGACTGTAGGATCAGTTATCTTTATCAGTTTTGCTTTATCTCATATGTTTTAAATATCCATTTTTTGAGTTTTGTAATGTATTAATTATTAGTACAGGAAGACATATGTATAATTTATAAATAATTTTTTTTAAGGCAATTGGAGTTAAGTGACTTGCCCAGGGTCACACAGCTAGTAAGTGTCAAGTGTTTGAGGCCAGATTTGAACTCAGGTCCTCCTGACTTCAGGGCCAGTGCTGTATCCACTGCGCCACCTAGCTGCCCCTTATAAATAATTAAATGTAAACATTAGGGGTACTTAAAAGATCCTGGGTCACCATGAACACCTCCACTGATAGGATAGCCCATCTTCTTATGTAAAAGTATTTATTAAATGTTCACTGTGTACCAGATATGTGTTCTATATCTAAGGTTGTGAAGGATCTTCTGTTTTACATTTGGGCGGAAACAAAAATCAGTTTCCCAGATAGAGACTGGGAGAAGCATGATAACACCCTTGCCCCTTAAATTCTAGTGTTCCCTGAATACTTCGACGATTAACTCTAAAGTCTTATTGGGCATTTAAAACTCTTTGCAATCTAGCCCCTTCCTACCTTTCCAGTCTTATGCCTCACTTCTTTCCTTGCTTTCTGATCCAGGTACACTAGTCTACTTGCTGTAGACTGTACAGCCATGGAGCTGCTGCTCCATATCCTAGGCTCTTTGTCTTTTACTTTGGCAGTCCCCCATGTTTAGAATGCTCTTCTTACTTCCCACTCTTTATTTCCCTGACTTTCTTCAAAATTCAGCTTAAATTCTGCAGGTAGCAGAAGGTACCTCCTTGTCTTCCCTGCTTACTAGTATCTTCCCCTCTGAAAGCACCTTCATTTATTTGATATATGTCTTGTACATACCTAGTTATTCACATGTTTCTACATTAGAATATGAGCTGCTCATATTCCCAAGGGAGTCCCTGCCTTTTCATTTCTTTGTATCTCTAGCATTTAGTAGTAAAAATGCCTAACAGTACTTGCTGACTGACTGAAAAGAGAAGACTGGAATGGGGAGGAGAATGATAGTTTTCTTTATGTATATGAAGGGCTATCATGTTCAAGAGAGATTTAACTTACTTTGCTTGGTAGAGCCAATAGTAATGGGTGGAAATGGCATGTAGGCAGATTTTGGCTTTATTTAAAAAATTGATTTTTTTTGGTTTGTTTTATATTATCATCACTCCTTGAAATATCCTCCACTCCACCCCCCACCACCCCCTCTCAGTGACCCAGCCTTTTTTTTGAAAAAGGAGGAAATGAAAATTTTGTTAAAACTAACCAACAAATATTTCACCAGTATGTGCAGCGCTCCTCATCTGTAGTTCCCTATATTAGCAAAGAAAAGAGAGAGGTGAATTTTCTCATCTTTTCTCCTGGGCCAAGCTTGAGCATTATAATTATGCAGCATTTAGTTTTGTGTTATTCTTTTACTTTGTCACTGAATTTTTTCCTGGTTCTGCTTTCTTCACTCTACTTAATTTCAAATAAGTCTTTTACTTCTCTCAATTCTTCTTTTTCATTGTTCCTTATAGCATAAGATGATACCATTATATTCATATATCACAAATTTTTAGCCATTTACCAAGCAAATTTTATTTCTAATTCTTTGCTACCACAAAAAGTTCTATGATGCTGTGAATATTTTGGTGCAGATAGGACCTATTTTATGACTTAGACATCCCTGAAAGTGTGTCACTGTGGAATCTATGAATTAGAGGGTATTTTATATACAAACAATATACACACACATTTTAGGCACTTTTTTTTTTAGCATGACTACAAAATACTTTCCAGAATGATTGAACCCCTTCATAGTTCCCATCATTGTATCTTTAGGTAGCCCCCCAGCGTTGACTATTTCTATTTTTGTCTTCTTTGCCAATTTTCTAAATTGTAATATGAAACTTTAGAATTGATTTGCTTTTCATTGCTGTAATCAATGTGATTTAGATGCATCTTTTGTATGGTTGTTAGTTTGCATTTCTTTTAAAAATTGTATTTGTATATGCTTTCACCATTTATCCATTGGAAAATGGCATATTCTTGACTTGTTCCATATATATCTTGGATATAAGACCCTTATGTGAGATATTTGATGCAAAGGTTTTTTTTTTCCCCAGTCATCAGCTTCCCTAACCCAAAATGCAGTGATTTTGTTTATGCATCATTTTTTTCAATTTCCTATAATTTAAATTTTCTTATCTTTTGTGATCATCTCTAATTCTTATTTTGAGCTTGATTTGAGGGAAATTTTTTTTTTAAGCAATTAGCTGGCTAAAAGTGGCCAAGTTTGCCTTTAACTCAATATTGACTTTGAGTTCTTTTCACAGTCCCTTGACATCATTCCCCATTCTCACTGTATTTTTTCAAGTCTCTGATGAAGAGGTGGACTTTATCCTTTCTAGGGTTTTTAATATGATCTTATCTTCTTCAGAAGATTGCTTCTATATTCAGTTCCTCTCTCTATAATTTTCAACCTCTCCCTATTTACTGGTTCCTTCCCTGTTGTCTATCAAATGCCCAGGTCTCCCCCATCCTTAAAAAACTCTCACCAGCACCTCCTATCCCTTCAATATACTGTCTAACATCTCCCTGATTTCACAGCCAAAATCCTAGAATAGCTGTTTACTCTCATTGTTTCTACTTTTTTTTTTTTTTAAAGTTTAAGATGTCTGTTGGATGTCCTGATTGAAATGTCCAATAGGCAGTTGGTTATGAGATTCTGAAATGGGAGAGACTGGGACTGGATGCGCCGATCTGGGAATCATCTACTTAGGGATGATAACCCATGGAAGCTGATAAGGTGATCAAGGGAGGACATATAAAGGGAGAATAGGGCCCATGATAGAACCATGGGGGATCACTTATACTTAGGTACTAAGGAGAATAGTTAGGTATTAAGGAGGAAAACTAGGAGAGGATAGTGTCAGGAAAATCCAGAGAGATGAGAGGATGTTAGAGGAGAAAGTATCAGTCATGGCAAATGCAACAAATAGGTTAGAAGGATGAAGGATGAGGGAAATAAAAAACCCAAAGAGTCCGATTTGGTAATTAAGATGTCATTGGAGACTGCTTTGGAGAAAACAGTTATAGTTTAGTGATTTAGATTGGTAGCCTGTTTGATGAGGGTTGAGAAGTGACTGAAAGAGGAGAAGTAGAGGCAAGAAGTGTAGATAACTATTTCCAGGAGTTTGGATAAAAGGAGGAGATATACAGGATAGTAGCGTGGAGGGCTGACAGTGGAGTGAAGGTATTTTAAGGATGGAGGAGACTTGAGCATGTTTGAAGGCAGGGCAGGAACTATTTGAGTTTGAAAATTTACTAATTGGCTAAAGATGTGGGAGGTGTTGGGATCAAGTGCACATGTAGAGGTGTTGACATTGGCAGAGAGAAGGAAGACCTGTGTTCAGATTCTACCTCAGATACTTATCCCCTGCTCCAAATCTCAGTTTCTTCATTTGTAAAATGAGGATGAGTACCTACCTGGCAGGGTTATGTTGTTGTTTTTAAGTCGTTTCAGTCATGTCCCACTCTTTTTGACTCCATTTGGGGTTTTCTTGGCAAAGATACTGGAGTGGTTGATATTTCTTTTTCCCCCTCATTTTACAGATGAGGAAACTGAGGCAAACTTGCTCAGAGTCACACAGCTAGTAAGTATCTGAGGCCTGATTTGAACTCAGAAAGATGAGTCTTTCTGACTCTAGGCCCAGCACCCTGTCCACTGTACCACCTAGCCGTCTTGATAAGGTTATGATGAGAATCAAATAGGATAATAAATGTAAAAGCTCTTTGCAAACCTTAAAAGAGCTGTGAAAGTATTAGATACATATTATTACTTGATCTATCTGAGTAAAGGTTATACTCTGAGTTCTTCTCAGTTATATTTCATTGTATTTTCCATGTTTTTTTCAATGTTTACTGGCTTTTTTTTTAAAAAGCTACATAGTGATACTAAAATCATGCCCCTTAACATAGAAGCCCAAATTCCAAAACCTGTGATGTGGGGGAAAGACCTTTTTATTAGGAGCAAGTACTTAAAAAATATTTATCTTAGTTTATTGTGAATTTCATCTTAAATTTAGCTTTAATGAAAGCATAAATTTAAAACTTTAAAACTAAATAAAAATTCTGAGGCAATGTTGCACAAAGGCTAGAGGCTTGCCATTGAAATTAGGGGCATCTATCTCCAATCCTACTACTGATACAGAATATCTGAGTGTTCAAGGGACACCATCATTTAACCCCTTAGTGCCTAGGAGTATTTCCTTGAAGAGTCAGTTTGAGTGGTTATTGACATGCTTTAGTAAAGGGAGTGTCTACATTGGAAGTTTAATGAAATTATGAGTCTGGACCAAAAATAAAACAAAATAATTTTAACTTTAAAATAACTGTAATTAGTTATACTCTTTCTTGAGTTCTTTTCAATATTTGTCTTATTTCTGAGTGGTGTAAACATTTTTCTTTTACTTCTTTTTTATATTTTATTTTTAGTTACCTACAACAAGTAAAATTACCTATTTTATCTTTTGCAATTGCCTCAATTCTTTGTTTGATTAAGAATTCACTTCTTAGCCATAACTATGAAAGATTGCTCATCTTGTTGTCTTCTAATTTGTTTATGGTATGTACTTTAATATTTAGGAAATGTATCCATTTTGAGTTTGTGGGATATGGTACAACTTGTTGGCCTAATCTAATTTTTGCCAGACTACTTTCCGGTTTTTCCAAGCATTTTTATCAAATAGAGATCTCTTTCCATGGGGAATTTTTGTTTAAGAGTACCAGGTACTGTTTTAATGATTACTGTTTTATAATGGAATTTGAGGTCTGAATATGTGCAGTTCTTTCTTCATTCCTGCTTTAGAAAAATCATTATTGTAGATGTTTTTTTCCCAAATGAATTTTGTTATTTTGTCTAAGTGTATAAAGTATCCCTTTGATATTTTGATTATTTATAGAAACAAATATCCTGACTAATTTAGTAGTAAGTCAGAGTATTTCATTTTGAGCACCACGTTATTGTGAAATTACAGGGATATTTATCAAACTTAACCCTCCATTCATATTCCCAACTCTTAACATAAAAACTGTTGTCTCCTTATAGTTTCATTGTTTCATCATGATTACTGTGATCATCACCTTTTTATTCCTGGTAAGACATTGACAGTGTAGTGGGAAAGGGCATGATATATATATATTTTTTTCTATTAAGATTTTCCTTTTAATATGCCATGAGTTACATTGATTATCTGTTTTCCAAAGTTTTATATTTTAACAGCTTCCGTTTCCCAACCCTCCCAAAAGGTTTTGCCCTTTTTGTTCTAATGGAAGAAAAGTTGCTGGAGACAGTTTTATGTACTTTTTTTTTTTTTTTTTTTTTTTAAAGAAAGCAATACAGTGCCAGTGGCTTGCTTTGGCCATATACTCCTGTATGAGAAAGGGGAAAAAGTGTACAAGCATCAGAAAACTAGTTTTGAAATATTTCCTTCAGTTTTATACTGGATCAGCTTTTTAATCAGTTAAAAAAAAAGATAGCAGTTGGAACTCAAAAGATTTCCACTGAGGGGAGAGAAGAGAGAAGGAAGAGTGAATGCTGCATTTCTCCATTGGCCCCAAAAGTGCTCAGATACACATGATAACTCTATTTTATGTATTTTATGAATGCCTTTGGGACATACCATTTGAGGTATAACATTTGGAAATAGTAAGCATAGGAAAATTATTTGTTGAAATGCTCTTTTGTTATAATAGAGTTTGACCTGTAGTTTGGAGATTTGGGAAGTATTCCAGAATTGGGAGAAAGTCAGTTTTGTAGTAGGGGTCTTGGTTAATGGATCTTTTAACCAGTATGTGCTTGTTATAGTATGCAAATTGCCAATTTGTAAGGAACTTTTGAAGCAAATTACAATCACCTTTCATTTTGAACTAGAAGTAAAGTTAAGTATTTGTCCAAAGCTCCAAAGATTGAAAACATCTTTGGTTAGTGAAGGATTAGGTAAGTGGGAATGGAATATATGTAGCCTGGGATTGAGGAGAAGTTTCTGTCTTAATCTTCAAAAAAAGAGGCTGCAATAGAACAGTTGAAAGAACCAGAGGTCAGCATAATACATTTGAAAGAACAGATGGCCAAACTCTTTTGAGTGATTACATATTTCACTTGAGACTATAGAATTCAGGAACTTGAAGCAACATTATAATGTCATTTGCACGTAAATCTGGAAGACCTCATTGTCCATAGCAGAGGTTCTTAACCTGGGGTCTATGAACTAACATATATATATTTATGGATATATGTATCTATATATACACATAGATATATAGATAGATAATTATATCAAAATATACTTGGTTTCCTTTATAAATCTCTGCATTTTATTTTATACATTTAAATCATTCTGAGAAGGGATCCAAAGACTTCATCAGACTGCCAAAAGTGTTCTGTGACACAAAAAAGTTAAGAATCTCTGATCTATAGAAATTCTCCTTTGGACTCTGTTGTCTTTTTTCCTATTATATAGTGGTCACCTGTATTTGCTATAACTTTATACATTGAGATTTCATTTTATACACTTTCAAGCAATGATTATCTTGCATTAGTTTTATAGATTATTAAAAGTATGGAATGATGATATAATTAATATATCTACCAAAGCAGATTGAAAATAGATATTAAATTCTTCATCATGCTTATGTCCATTTTAAAATATAAATCATGAATATTTGGAGGAGGTATAACTTGGCCATGTGTCTTTGGAGGACAGTATCACCAAAACAACATACTTATAATTTGTTTCATTTAAATAAACTTGGTGGAAAGATTGTGTCTACTAGGGCTTAGAGTTACACCACTCTATTCAGAGATAGAATCAACCCTGGATTCCTCACTCAGCCCAGGACTCCACAGAGGGATTCCTAGAGTCCTGCAGAGATCCTACCTCGGTAGTTTTAACATTATCTGACTGAACTTCATAGTGCCCATTTCCAGGCCAGACTGAGCCTTCCCTGAGGCCCTTGGTATGAGAATGTCTTTAGGGTATTCTTCTTGGGTCTAGCCCTCTATTGTTGCCAGCCCTAGCCTTATCTAAATAAGTAGCTGGCTGGTTAAGCCCGGTTTGAGAGAGAAGGCTGTTCTTAAGCAGGGCCAGCACAGCACTCTAGACCTGAGCCAAACAGAGCCTACGGTCTCTGGCCTAGTCCCAACAGCTTCCAAAGTCAGCATTAGCCTGGCAGAGAGAGAACAGCCTTGGGATGTTCTAGGGCAGGACCAGTGTGACTGAAGCCCAGCAAATGGCCTGAAGTAGTATCTAGTCTTACCTGTTCCAAAGCCTATGCCAGTGGGAACCCAGCATGAAAGTAGCTTCTGAGCCCAGAAGTAAGAGGAAAGGACTTCAGGCAGAGTCTGCAGCAGAGAGAAGTAGTGGAGTCCTATAACAGGAGGGAGCCCTTGAACAGAGCTCAGCACTTGGAGGAGCCCTAGCATCCCTTGAAAGAAGGACCTAATTTGGTCCAGTGTACTTGGGACCAGGCCACTGCATTTTGCCCACACCATTCAGTTTTGGAGCTTGGTTCAAGTTCATCTCTTCTTCAACCTAGCTCCTACCCCCTAACATCCCCCAACACATACCATTCCTACAAGGAAAACTGAATATCATGAGGAAATACCTTGGTATGAGAGAAGTCCAAGGGGTAAACCTGACAGAGGATAATGAACCTACAAGAAGACCAGGTAATCCCTTGAAAAAATGTCTTGGCCCCAAGGACTTCAAGAGGATCTGGAAGAAATGAAATGAGATACAGAATAGAAAAGCTAGAGGGTAGAAAGATTGGCATGGAAAGCTGACACCTTAGAACAGATGGTGAAAGACAGACCTTTTTCAAGACCTGAATGCTCTGAAAACGAATAAGCCAAACGACTCAATAAGACAAGAAATGTCAAAACAAAAGTTTTCAGAAAATTATAAATGGAAACTAGCCAAAAAGGAGTTCAAAACCAAGGAACTACAATAAGGATTGCATGAGACTTAGCTGCTACTTCAAGTGAGAAGAGAAGAGCTTGAAATATTTTTAGCAAAACAGTAAAAAGTATTGATATGCCTTTATTTCCTTTGTCATTTCGTTATAAATCAGTGGTGGTGAGAGGTAATAAAATGCGTGTTATCTCCTAGCTTTATCTCTGTTTCTGAAACAAATGTTGCTGGCAGATAAAGAATAAAAGAATGCCAGAGCAAAGCCATTCTTGTAGAATGTAATACTTATATAGAGTGGTCAGAATTTTCATAGGAAGATACTTAGACCTTGAAAAGCTACTTTATCGCTGAGTAAATAGTGAAATAAATGAAACCTTGGAAACTTAAAAAGGCAGTTAGGGCAATCAATCACTTTGAAAAATTTCAGTGACAGTTTTCTTTTTCCTTTACATCTTATATCTTATCGCTTCTCAGGTCCTTTTCATATTTTTCACTGGTGCCTCTTCTTTCCACTGCCACCATACTAGATCAAGCCTTTTTTTTACTATGTTGGACTATGGCAATATCCTTCTAACAAATCTTTGCACTTTATCCTGTACAATCTAGTCTTCACAGTGCTCTGAAAATAGCTTTCTTATAGCTCACTCCTTTGATCAGAACCTTCAATAACATAGTCTAAAGTACAAATTCCTCATCTTGTCATTCAAGGCTCTCTATAATCTGACATCTACCTTTCTAATCTTATATTCCCTTCCACAAAATCTTTGATCCAGCCAAACTGGACTACTTTTTATTCATTTTTTATTCATTGCTTTTTTGTATCTCTTGCCTTCCCTCTCCCCCACCCCCCCCAAAAAAAAGGAAAAAAGAAAAAAAAAACTCATAGCAAATAAACAGTCAAGAAAAATAAATTTTCAGCCGTGTCCCCAAATGGGCTTCGTTCTGCATATTAGTATATTTCCTGTTGGAAACGGATAGCATGTTTCATTTTTGGTCCTCTGGAATTATGCTTGATTGAATTCGTACATATCTTTTAAAGCAGCATTCAAATGCTACTTCCTTCATGAAACTCACTGGTAGACATTATATAGAACTTTATATTTCTTCTTTGGAATTAATGTATATTAAAGCAATGTTATGTGTTTTAGCAAGCTACTAGACCATAAATTGCTTTGATGGAACTTAAGTAAATTTAGACTTCTCCAGAGTTTAGCGTGGTGTTCTTTGAAAACTTAAAATATTTACTTAATTTGGATATGACATTAGTAAATACTAGCACGCCTCACTAGTACCCTTTAAATGCGTGAATTATAAATAAAGCACTTTATAAAGTATAAATATGAGTTATTATTATTTGTCACTTATTTACCCATAAAGGAAAAAATGGTGGCTGACCATTATTGGATGGGGAAGGAAATAGGTACAAACTCTGTAGTTGGAGTTGTATTTTGTTTATAATTAGAGGCTTGCTATTATTTCTTTGGGCATAAAATAAACAAAGAGAGGAGAGGGAGATAAGGGGAAATTCTTGGAATGAGACAACTTGGTTGTAGTGGTTTGGTGTCTGCAGGTGCCCTCCCTTTCCTATATTTGTAGAGTTGGTAGAAGGCAAAAAGTTGGTTTTAACTTATGTTCTGAATGTCTTGTGTTCCTGTTGATCAGTAGTCCAAAATTTTCAGAATTGATAATACCAAAAGAGAATAATGATTTCATACTTAAGGTTTGGCTGTGATCAGAGATCATTCATGTCGGAAGACTGCAGTGGCATGTGATTATATCTTACCTTTCTGTAAATAGCTCCATCATCAGGTTTTTGTCCTGTGCTTGCAAAAAATTAAAAAATAGGAATTGAGGCTTTTCAGTAGGTTCCCTGATATATACTTTAAAAACTCACAAATTTTGCCTAAAGTTTATATTGCCTCTTTTTGTTATTAATATTGTAGTTATTTCTGTTTGAGGCAATATGCCTTATTGGATAGAGTTCTGGACTTGGAATCAGGAAGATGTGGCTTCAGATTCTACCTCCAGTGCATGCTGTGGACAAATTGTAATCTCTGAGCCCCAGACAACTCTTCCTCTGAAGTTACTAATATGTTGGGGACCCATAGTATGTGAGATAAATTCTTAGGATAAGATCACGGATCCCTGTGATGACATCACACATCTTTGGCTTGTTTTTGTTGGCGTGTGGATGGCAGAGCTTTATTTACCTTGTGACCATTGGCAGAAGCAAAACTTGTCTAGTGATAAAAAAAAAAAATTAGGGCCACAGAAAAAAGTGTGCTATGGGGCATTATTCTTTTCAAGCTTTTGTATTTGTGTGTGTGTGTGACTATCTTATTAAAAAAATGAACCTGTATAGAGTCTCAATTATCCTGTGTTGAAATATGTAAATTTTTAGGGCCTCCCCTCTGCTACTCAATTGCAACCATATTTTTCTGTAGACTATGCTCTTTTAGATCTCACCTCTCACTTCTGCTGAGAGAAACTTCTATGTTTTCCTTTGATTTTTTGCCTATATTTTGTTAAGCCATCAAACTATTTTTGTTAACAAACTAGTTTATGAAACTTTGCTCTTGTCTCTTTACTTTTTTGATTATTCAGTCATCACTCTGTATTAGGCAGACAGAGCCAGGGCACAGGTTGGAGGAACTTAACGTATAGCATCCAGAAGTTTTATCTGGCAACCCAGTGCGGATGAAATCTTATCACCTCAATGCTGTAGCAAAAATTTGTATGACAAAAATATTACCAGGTGTCAGCTGGAGGTACTTTTTCTTAAAACAATAGTCAACATATAACACTTCTTTGCAAAATTGTAGAGGGTATGACCTGTTTAATTGATTTTTAAATCATTGAGATAAAAAGTTTTCTCCTAAATTTTTATTGTTCTGTGTGTGGTGTTACATAAAAATCTTTGTAATAGTGAAAGAGGTCCTGCTGCCTTGTGCAGTAATACTCTTTCAAAGTGTATTTTGATAAAAGCCTTCCCCCCATGGTTTTCTGTAGTGGTTATATGTCCAGTTTCATGTTACATGTATAACATTCTAAAAACATATCAAAGGAAACACTATTTACACACTAATTTACACTTATACATACTAATAATTAAATGATAAGCACACAGAGAATGGTATCATAATAGAGTTTCTTTTATGTCTGCAGATATTTTCATTCATAGACTTATTAAAAATTCCTTTTTATTTTTAGCTGTGATGCTGACCCATCAGCTCTAGCTAAATATGTTCTTGCTTTGGTAAAGAAGGATAAAAGTGAAAAAGAGCTGAAGGCATTATGTATTGATCAACTGGATGTATTTCTTCAGAAGGGTGAGTGGGAATTATTATCTTTATTTTAATAAACTTTAAAGATATTTAAAAAAACAGTAATCAAATAGAAATCTAGGTAGAATACAGTTTTAACAAGCAGCAAATAATAGTACCACTTGTCATATTCAAATTTTGCTAACATGAAATACTAGGCCACATTGTCATCTATAACCATGCCAACGTTTTTTTTTTAGCTTGGTCTTTTTTATTACTTGTGTAAGAAAATTGCTGAGACCATAAAAATGTAGTCTTATTTAAAATTTTATTAATTAAAAATTAAAAAGCATTATCAGAATGCTGGCGTAAGTAATTTACTGCTGTGGAATATTGGATAATTAATAGCTTAGAGTTGTCCCTTAACCCATAGGTTTTCTAATTCTCCTTTTAGAGACACAGATATTTGTAGAAAAACTTTTTGATGCTGTGAATACGAAGAGCTACCTACCTCCACCCGAACAGCCATCATCAGGAAGTCTAAAGGTAGAATTTTTTCAACACCAAGAAAAAGATATAAAAAAGGAAGAGGTAGGAATTTGGGTTGTATCTTACAAGCTGTTTAAGTTGTCCATATGACATCAGCATTAAACTATATGAATTTTATTCGCCATATTGTCTTGGAGGCTTATAATCATGCTGTTATTATTGCTAGGATCAGATTTGCAAAATATCTTCTTTACTCTGCAGTATTATTAAATGCATGTAATGAAAGAATCCCTCTGTAGTAAAAGAGCCAAAAAGTCAAACCTAATCTCAGACTGATATAAAAGCTCTTAACTTTAGACTTAAAGGATCCCTGAAATATCACTTTCTGTGTTTCATTTTTTTAGGACTTTTCTATTTTATTTACTGCTGCCAGTTAACACTGGAATTCTAGTAGCCGCCTACTAGTGTTTGAGGATTGCAGTGGCAGTAGTAATAATTCATGGAAATTGAGCCATCATGTGTGTTCAGTCAGAACTATTGTGTTATTAGATTTTTTTTTTTTAAAGAAATATTTGGGGCAAGATGGGTAACAAGAAAGGGGGTAGGCCCCTTGCTTGGGGTGGATGGTATAATATTAACAACGACAGAGAGAAAGTGGAACTACTCAACTGCTATTTTGCTTCCGTCTTCTCTGTCAAGGAGAATGATCTTCAGACTGGAAAGGATAGAACAAACATGGTTAAAAGGGAATTGGAGCCAAAGATAGGTGAGGAGATAGTGAGAGAGCACCTAGCGACTCTAAATGAGTTCAAGTCTCCTGGCCTGGACGAATTACACCCTAGGGTGCTGAAAGAACTCACAGATGTGATCGCTGAACCGCTGTCGGTGATCTTTGATGAATCGTGGAGAACGGGAGAGGTGCCGCGGGACTGGAGACGGGCAAATGTCCCAATTTTCAAAAAGGGGAAGAAGGTGGATTCCACAAACTACAGACCGGTGAGCTTCATGTTCATCCCAGGCAAAATTCTAAAACGGATTATTAAACAGATGGTTTGTGAGCACTTAGAAAGGGAAGCAGTGATCACTACGAACCAGCATTAAGTTCACTGAGAACAAGTCATGCACAAGACTAACCTCATTTCTTTTTTGACTAGGTTATTAGAACATGAGAATGCTATAGAAAATACTATATCTGGATTTCAGCAAGGCATTTGACAAAGTTTCTCATGATATCCTTGTGGACAAGATGGAGAAATGTGGGCTGGATTATAGTACAGTTAGGTGGATTCAGACCTGGTTGAACGACTAGCCCCCAATATATATTGATTAATGGATCGACGTGAACCTGGAGGGTGGTCTTCAGTGACTTGCCAAAGAGCTTTGTCCTCTGCCCTGTCCTATTCAGCATTTGTATCAATGACTTGGATGAAGACATTGATGACATGCTTATCAAGTTTGCAGATGACATGAAGCTGGGTGGGATAGCTGATATATTGGATGACAGAATCAGGATCCAAAATACTCTCATCGGGTTGGAATGATGATCCGAATCTAACAAGATCAAACATAAAAGGGATACATAGAAAGTCTTGCACTTAGGTTGAAAACAGTTAACTGTGCAGAAGTTCAGATTGGGGGTGATATGACCAGAAAGCAGTTCATATGAAAAAGAATTATATTTTTCTTAAGAAAGCTTAGTATGAGTTGACAGTGTTATGTGGCTACCAGAAAAACTAATGTAGTCTTAGGCTGCAAAAATGAAAATATAGTGTCCTAAACAAGTAGGAAGATAGTTCCACTGTATTTTGCCCTGGTCAGACCATAGCCTCAGCATTGTGTTCAGTTTGGATGCCACATTTAAAGTTGGATGTGGAAAAATTGTAGTGTATCTAGGGAATGGTAACTAGAGTGGTAAGGATATTGGAAACCACATCTGGGCAACATTTAAATGAACTCAGAGTTATTAGCTTGGAGAAAAAAAGACTGAGGGAGACATGGTAGCTGTTTTTAAATAGTTTGAAGGGCTTTCATGTAGAAGGGAAATGAAACTAATTCTGTGTAGCTCCAGAGTACAGAATTAAGAGCAAAGGGTAGAAGTTATAGGGGAGGCACATTTTAGCACATCATAAGAGATAGAGCTATCTTGAAAGGAAATGGACTTCTCTGCAAGCTTCCCATCAGTAGTTGTGTTCAAGCAGGTAAACCTCTTGCTGTGGTTGTTATGGAAAAGATTCATACTTTTAGCCAGAGGACTAGCCATAATTCTTGAACTTCTCTTAGGTTATTAGTCAACTATTGTTAATTTCATTCACATTTGTGTCAAAAAATGGGGTAGCCTACCTTTATAACCTTGGTCCTTGTAGGTTGTAAAGCTTGTCTAATACGAGTATGAAGGTACTAGGTATCTCAAGGTAGTCACTAATTGCAGGAACTAAATATAAATAATTGAAAATGCCAACAAATGTCTATTGAAATTTTTAAGTAGGATAAATAAGATTTATTTCTGGGGTTGGAACTTAAGAGCCTGGGTATAGACTATAATTTTTTAAAGTAGGTATTGTGGTAGAATTGCAAAGGTACACTAAATAGGTTGCCTATATTGAGAGAATGCCATAAAGAATGTTGGCCTTTATCCTTTCTGGGGCCCTATTTGATATAAATCCAAGTGTTATGGGAATTGTCTTCCCTTCAGCCATCTAAGCAACATCAGCTTTAAGTTTCCTATTTTACTTGAATGATATGGGGTAAGTCAGTCTTCAGCCATAGTGTCTTCTTAACCATTTCCCTTTAAGCAGCATCTGTACATGACCCTTCTAGTCTGCCTTCATGTCAGAAAATGACCTGAGCTAGTCACACCAAAAGATTGATGCCTTCAAGTCTGACTTCATGTCAGCATGGGTTGAAGAACTGGAGGAACGTAGGCACATCACTGTACACAAATAGAGAAAGTAGATCAGTACCAGTTCACGTAATGTTTTCTGGCAGGAGCTGGAGTGGGGAGCAGAACATAGGGTCTGGTTTTTTACTTCCCACAATGTGGTTTAGGTTCCTCTGCATTTGTATTGAGATACTCCTCTTGTGGGTCATCATGTCATGAATTCACACTCAGGAGAGTGCTCTAAGAATTACTGCTTTTGTCACTCTTGGGGTTAGAGAGAGAGAGATGAGAATGGTTTTATCAAGAAGTCAAATGAAGATCCAAGGATTCTGTGAGAACCTCTTGGGTGTCAGTACTTGAGGTCTCTGAATTCAAGTTGAGGACCTAGCCATGCTTTGAGGAGCGCTATGTTCCTTCCACCAAATTATATTTCACAACTTTTACCTCATCTGAACTGTTGATGTACCAGTTACTACTTCATTGCCAACTTTTTGGCTATTGTTTGACTTAGTCCTACTCTTTTTTATCCATTGCATTTTGCGGGTATTGGTCAGTTGGCCATCTGGGCTAACCATTATGGATTATTTTTGGTGTAGGCAATAGAAATACTTCAGAAAATTTACTGGTCTAAATTATCTCTTAAATGAGGCTTTGAGTCAGAACAAAAGGGAAGAAAGATAGATTTAGGTGAGTTTTATGTGTAACTTTGTAAGAGTTTTTTTTTTGTATCTTTGAATATGTTTGGAGATTAAAAGTGATGCAGAAGAGCATGGGAGTGAAGATAATATGAGCTGTAAAACAATTAGAAAATGTAAGATTTAATTTTTGATGGTTTAGTAGTTATTTACTGTATGAATATGAGCTGTAAAAGGATTAGAAAATGGGAAATTTAATTTTTGATGGTTTCGTAGTTATTTACCTTTTGAAGAGGTTAAGATTTTAAAAATAGGATGCCTGAGAAGAAAGTTTAGCTAAATGTTTCTCTTAGCTGGAGAATATGAGTTTATGTTTAAAGAATCTAAAAATAATGCTCAGTTATTTAGACATGATGGAAAAATGATGTTAATTTCCTAACTGCCATATGTTTTAACAAAAAGAATAAACATAGCATATAACTCACATAACTGTAAAAATTGAATAAAATTAGCCATTTTGAGTTATGTATTGTTTTTCCTTCAGAGACATCAAGATGATCATGATAGTTTATTTGGATAGAGTAATAAGGGATTTAATTGGTCACTTTGTTCAAAAATTTCCTGGTAGACCATCTGTCTTTGGATTGTTAAATTTAGTTCTGAGTGTCTGATTTTTACCATATTAAATTCAGTAATTCTTCATTTGTTTTAGTTTCTCCTATTTTTGTGGTTGATTTAGGCTTATATATGTATTAATACCCAACTCCAGAGTTGTAACATTTTTTTAAAAAATGCTTGGCTTTAAAATATAATTACACTTATATAATCTTAAATTGTAAGCAAAATTTACTTTGGCCTAAAATTAAGAAATAGCTCATTTAAAAAAAACTCAGCTCTTGAAAATTCTCTAAAAGAATTATGTTTTTAGAAAAATGATAAGAGTAATAATTCTTGCAAAATTCAACCTGTAGTTTTCCAACAGTTTTCTCATTTTTGGAGAAATGGTTAGCAAAATGTGACGCTCTTAGAGGAAAAAGAAGAACGTTGAACAGTAATAAGCTAAATTGTGTATACTTTTAGTTATTATTTTAAATTGTCTTTTCTTCTTTGACTACTACACTTCTACAAGAAGGCCTCTATTTCCTTTTCTTGACCTAGCCCATTATCTACTTAACTTACCACATGTATGGTAATGAACAGTCACCTCACCTCCCATGTTATTGCTTCCATTTCAGCTGTCTTCTTTATTTGACCTTAAGACTCTCTTTTTTTTCATCTTCTACCTATGTAGCCTGGTGTATAGAAGCTTTAAATAAATGCTAGTTGATAGATTGATGTAGTACCCTTATCCATCTTCCCAGCCAATTTTTTTCTAGTCCTCTTACCTCACCCAAGTATAGTCTGTCCCCTTTTTTCTCTACCTCCACTCCTGCCCACCCCCTCTCTGCTTCTAACTCTTCCTAGGGAAAGAAGTAAGACACTATGGAAGGTAACCTAACATGGCATCCCGGAGTTAGATGGCATCAACACAGTGTAGAGCTGGAATTTAAAACCTAGATGGATTGTATGGAAAGAGCGTGAGGAGCCTTTGAAAGTCAGGTTTGGGGTGTTATAGAAAGCCAGATGTTAAGAGAGAGAAGAGTAAGGGTTAGAGAAAGTATCTGATTTGAGTTTATCTGAGGATTTTTTTTTTCTCATCGTACCATGAGATGAAAGCCAGCTAGAGGATTGACTATGTGGGGCCATAATGGGGCTATCTGTTGTTAGACAAGGACTGCTTCATCTTAGGTACTTTGCTGTCTTGCTGAAATACTCATTTTATGATAGTCACAATACTAACTTGTTCTTCCACTTCCCTTTGTGGTGTTAATGAATTTGGCCAAATCATTAAGGCTAAATGTACAAAAAATATTTACTTTCTGAAAAAATGAAATAAAAGCTTTTCTTGATTATCTTTAAAAATCTCCTCACTTTATAAAGCATTGTCACTACTATTTTATGTAAGTCTTCATTGAGTTTAATAATTTTTTTAGATACTTTTAAACAATTCATTTTGAGATATGATTACTGTTAACTGAATTGAATAATATGCCTCATAGGTAATTGTATATTTTCATTTAATGTTTATTGTAAAGTACATAAAATTACAAGTTATTTAACTTATTAAAGTTTTAACTTGGTGGATAGTATTCATTGCTGAATATACTTTTTGAAAAATTCTTTCCTAAACTGCAGATTGCAAAAGAAGAAGAACGAGAAAAGAAGTTTTCTAGACGGTTAAATCACAGTCCTCCCCAATCAAGTTCCCGGTACAGAGAAAATAGGTGATAAATTCATTATAAGTTGTTAAGCTCAAATGATTAAGATTGTTGAATACTTACTTTAGATTTAGGTTAGCACTGTGTATATAGTGACTGGGGGTATAATTGGTCCCAAGAAGATCTAGGACTTCTTTGTATATGATCTCTTAAGAACTTTCAACTTCACACTCTGATTCCATTTATTTGTTTCTTCCCTTAGAATTTATAAGGCACAGATTATCTTCAAAGCATTGTACTAGGGCTAAGGGAAAAGATAGAGATGATTGAGACACGGGCTCTGCCATCATGAAGAATCTTCTATGCAGAACAGATATGTTTGCCTGTTAGTGGCAGCTGGCTGGCGAAGTAGGTAGAGTGCTAGGCCTGGAGTCAGGAAGACCTGAGTTCAATTCTGGCCTCAGACGTTTCTTGTAAGGGTAATAATTCATCTGTAAAATAGGAATAATAATAGCACCTGCCTCCACATTTGTTGTGAGGAACAAATGAAATAATCATTGTAACGCATTTAGCAAAGTGCCTGGTACATAGTAAGTACTATGTAAATATTAGTTATTATTATTAGTTACTCATGCTGTACAATGAATGGTAATGCAGTAGCTATATAATAAGAAACTAAGATAAGTAAAAGGGGCTATTCTCTGGGCTATTCTAGGTCAGAGAGAAAAGTCATTTTTCTAATAGATTATAGGATTTAGAGGTAGAAATGGTTGTAGAAATTATCTTGGCTAAATTCCTCATTTTATGGATGACAGAAAGGAATTGAGGTCTAGATAGATTGATTGGGTAGGACTAAGGAAGACATCTTGTAGAAGTTGGTATTTGAACTGGTTTTTAAAGGAAAGGTAGGATTTCAAAATGTTGAGATTGGGGAATGGGTTTGGTAAGGCATTCTAGACATAGAGAACAGCATAGGCAAGTAGGGGACATTATCTAATACAGTTCTATTTCTACTTCCCAAGGGAGCTATTAGGTCTTCATGGTACTCACTTTAGACATTAAATACCTAAAAGTATTTTCAAGTTTGGGTTCTATCACATATTAGAAGGACTAGAATGGCTTTTTTTTCTGTTTTATTTTTCCCATTAGGATAGCTATTAAAAAGTGATCACATTCTAGAATGTGGGTGGTGGGATATAACCTTAAGTAATAGGAATTTGAAGGAAAATTTGTCTTATATTCAGTGCAACTGAGAATCAGTAATGAAGAGAATACTTTTAATATAATTTGTTACTTGAGAATAGATATGCAATTGAATGAGTGCTTATTAGATACTTAAAAAAAATGGGTTTTGAGTTTAATTTAAATCTCATTTTTCTTTTATTAAAGAAAGTATGGATTTTAGTTAACATCTACCTAGAATTTCATATTCTAATACAACATTTTCCTCTGGTACTTCATTTGGCCTGCGATTTTTTTTCCTTTTTATTATATCAGCATCTTTCTATGCAAAAAACAAAACAAAACATTTAGAGTTCCATGCATGTGATACAGTCAAATATTTTATATATGGAGATGTTGAACTTTTAATTTTAGATCATCAGAATCTCATCTATAATTTGATTTTTAAAGGATTTTTTTGCCCTTTTAAACAAGTTAGAGTAGGAAAGCAGGACATTTTTATTTTTGCTGTTTCTAAAGATTACCACGTTTTTATGATTGTAGGACTGAGTAATGATGGATATGAGATTTGGTGATAACTTTTAGATTTTTAACTGGAAACTTTGTTTATAGTAGCCTAAATTTGTAAGTACCCTAAAAAATAGTAATTTGATTATAGGAGCCGTGATGAAAGAAAAAAGGATGACCGTTCTCGAAAAAGAGATTATGATAGAAACCCACCTAGAAGAGATTCTTATAGAGACCGGTACAATAGAAGAAGAGGGCGGAGCCGAAGTTATAGTCGAAGTCGGAGTCGGAGTTGGAGTAAAGAGCGGTTGCGAGACAGAGACAGAGATAGAAGCAGGACTAGAAGCCGAAGTCGAACACGAAGCAGAGGTAAGCAAATGTAATGAATACCCTCCATTCTCCACCTCTTCCTCTTTTCTTTTCCCCCAGCATTTAATTTTAGATTTCCATTAAAACTTCAGTTAGCCACTCTTCATATTTAGGAGTTTAGCTTTAATCTCATGATATAGTTTATGTAAATTTAACAATTTGATTTATGTTAAGAGAGTAAACTTGCTCTTTTTCTTTATTGATTGCACATTGGTAAAGCCTTTGCATTGGTTTTTAGTTGAGTGTCATTTTGTGTGTGCTTAGGTGAATGTAATTCTCACTATACCTTGTTGAAGGGACGATGGTATAGCAAAGTAACGATAAAGCATGATTGATGTCATTCACTCTCAACTTTATTATTAGTCTTGATTATGCACTTCTAGGGTCTTTTTCTTTCTTCACTAATGACTTGGCTCTAGCTTTCTGTTAATTCTTTTTGTAGTGTTCTCTTCTGGCCCAAGACTTAAGTCACTTCAAAGCTTAGGGAAAGATGAAGAATGATGTAAAGATACGTGGAGCAGTGAAGGAAAAGGAGTTAGTGCTAGTCACTTCTATTTTGTTCCATTTTCACTTTATCTTTAGAGTCTAGGGGTTGGGGGTGGAGTGGTACACAACTTATTCAAATTACATAGGAAATGTTTCCAGTCTTGTCCTCTTTCATAAATTATCTCTTGCATTCATATTTACTTCTCATTTAGTTTTGAGTGAGAATGGAACAGTGACAAATAAAGAAACCTAAATATGAAGACCTGGCATTTTCTAATGGAATGTACCTTATTTTTAAATGTGAATTTCTTGTCTGGATTTAAAATTGCTAGTTTGGAGTTTCATGGGCAGCAACCCTTTCTTATTTATATTTACTCATCATCTATCTAGTATAGTGCCTTTCATTTAGTAAGCATTTATAGGCTCATAGGTTTTAGGACTTAAAGGATACTCCAAGAAGATCTAGTTCAGTTCTACCGTTTTACAGAGGAGGAAATGGGCCTTTAGAGGTCATGTGGCTTCTTCAACATTATGAAATATAGTAAGTATCTGAGCTAGAATTTGAATTCCTATTCTTTGACTCCAAATTCAGGCTTTCCATTGCACCATGCTGTTTCTCTTAAGTAAATGCTTGTCAAGTTGATATTGAATGAATTAATAGCTGAATGAATGGATTATAAAGACTGACTCTAGAAGTTAATGTGAAGTCTCCAAAAGTTGCTGTGCTGGAAAACTTCATTTTTTTTATTCATTCATTTATTGCTACGCAGTGGGATTAAGTGACTTGCCCAGGGTTACACAGCTAGTGAGTGTTATGTGTCTGAGGCCGGATTTGAACTCAGGGCCTCCTGACTCCAGGGTCGGTGATCTATCCACTGCACCACTTAGCTGCCCCTGTTGGAAAACTTTAAAGCAAAGCTTTTAAAGAAAATAATTTAAGCAAAAAAATAAATCACTGAAAATAATTTATTTTTATATTCCAAATAACTTACTTCTTGTTTTCATGATTCACAGAGGCAGCTGAGTGGTGTAGCATATAGAGAGTTGGACTTGGAGTCAGGAGGACCTGAGTTCAGATCTGACCTCAGACACTTATTAGTTGTGTGACACCCTGGGCAAATCACTTAATCTCTCTGTCTCAGTTTCCTCATCTGCAAAATGGGGATAATTGTGCTAACAGCTATTCCCAGGATTGTTCTGAGGATAAAGTGAGAAAATGTTTGTAAAATGATTTGCAAGCCTTAAAGTGCTATATAAATGTTAGCTATTATTAATTTAACTATGCGGTTTTCAAATTAATTAACTAATTAATATCTTCTTCTGAGAAGCAGCCTGACATAGTGGGTAGAGGACCAATTTTGGAATCATAAATCCCTGAGTTGAAGTCTTGCTTTTTACTTTTACTAGTTGTTTGACCATGGACAAATCACTTGTGTTTAGGGAACCAAGCAGTTCTCTAAGACTCTATATAAGTCATGGACAAGTTGTTGATTTGCTTTGGTGGAAGGAGTTTCTACCTTGCAAGTTTGTCATGTTCCTAACCCCCAGTGAAATCAAGTATTGCTCTACCTACCCTCATCCTGTTTAACATAAATGATAAGTCTGAAACATGGGTAAGATGTGGGCAAGAAGCTTTAGAAAGTCAGAGGAGGATGTTGCCAAAAGAGAGAGGATTGATATGTATGAAATCTTAAATTTTTATTTCATATTTGTATGTCTGAAGCAGAATATTCTTTAAGTTCTTTAAAATGAGATTTTCTGAAGCATCTTTTACAATAATATATTTTTGAAAATCATATTTTCTTGTAGAAAGAGATCTGGGAAAACCAAAATATGACCTGGATAGAACAGATCCATTGGAAAACAACTATACTCCAGTTTCTTCTGTAACTAACATTTCATCTGGCCACTACCCTGTTCCTACTTTGAGCAGTACTATTACTGTTATTGCTCCAACTCATCATGGTAATAACACTACGGAAAGCTGGTCTGAATTTCACGAAGACCAGGTGGACCATAACTCTTATGTAAGACCTCCAATGCCAAAGAAACGTTGCCGAGATTATGATGGTAAGTCATTCAGCTTTTATGTGCTGAGTATATTCTGCATGGCAAAATGTGTTATACATATCTAGTTCAGATACATGTTGCTGATGGTGGGAGTAGTTGAAATTAATGTTGTCCCTCTTAATTAAATGCTTCTTCAGTTTTGTCTTTTCCCCCATATGTTGAAGCAAATGATTGAATGTCAATTTTTAAGTACCATTTATTTGAAAAGTAATGCTGCTTTTTACCCCAAAACCACAATAAATTCCTATGAATGTGCTTTTTCAAAGAAACTGCTACTAAAACATTTTTTAATTAACAGGGAAAAACTTCTTAGGAAACGGGAAATAATATACACATATTGGACCTAGACATTTGAGTGTCTCCTATGTATAAGAAAATTGATGAGAAGGTAGATGAACAGGGAGCTTTGGAGGAAGATTTTACTGTGAATGCCAAACTTCAGTACTTCAAAAGATCTGTTATTTCATCAATGTGGGTACTCCCTCCACCAACGCAGATGGCAACCCCTTTTATGCCTTAGTGTAGAGAGTTTCATGAGCTGCCAGGGCTGAGTAAATTAGTTACCTAGTAGTCAGTCTTTTGTTAATATCTCTTTGAACTTAGCTAGTCTGGTCCTCAAATGACATATTGTCACTGGGCCTCTTTTTGACCCCCTTATATCTTTGTAAGGATTCTGCCAGAGCTCTTGCTCCAGTGGCTTAGCCTTTGGTAACCTAGGGTCATTCTTACATGATAATTAGCCATTGGAAAAGAGCTTTAGTGGAAGAAATGCTAAGCACTGCCAGAAAATGAATGCTGGATTTCTAAAATTAGTTATGGCGCTTGCATTGTAATAATGATGTACTAAGTATTCAATCTCATTTATATTTACATGTGTCAATTTTTGTCTTTGAGATTTTTTTAGTACTATCCTATATATAACACTGTTTCTTGATGGGTCTTTTGTCATTGAGAAGCAACAGAGAACTGTTATTTGAAATGGCCAATTACATTTCCCCAATTAAAGTAAAAAAAAAATTGCAGTACATCCACGCAGAACATGTTTTTAGAATATTTTTGTTAGCTCGCATAAATTTTTGCAAAATGGTTTCAAAATTACAGAAGTTCTTTATTCTCACATTTTCTTATGGCTTAATTAATAAGGTGTTTTGTTTTTTTCTCTCTCAGAAAAGGGTTTCTGTATGAGAGGAGACATGTGCCCTTTTGATCATGGAAGTGACCCTGTAGTTGTAGAAGATGTAAACCTTCCTGGCATGCTGCCTTTCCCAGCACAACCACCTGTTGTTGAAGGACCACCTCCTCCTGGACTTCCCCCACCTCCACCAATTCTGACACCTCCACCTGTGAATCTTAGACCTCCAGTGCCACCTCCGGGTCCATTACCACCTAGCCTTCCTCCTGTCACAGGTGAACAAATGTGTTTGTGTAAAATTTGTGTGTGTTTGTTTCTCTATGTACTCATATATAGCTCTATCTAGATATAGCTGTATGATATATTTATGTTCTTTGGTTTGTAAAATAAGCTCATTTTGCTAATTGGTTATTTTACTGTTATTAAAACTGGTATTTAATGTTTTGAACCTATTGAGAATTTTGAAGAAAATTCAACAATACTCAGTCTTAGGAAAATAGGAAAACTAAAACACTTTGGATATGGTAGAGTCACTGTTCCGTTAGTGGGGCTGTTTGACCTTATTTTATCTTCTTTATGACCCTGTTTCCCCTCTTCTGGATATTATATTTTGTTGTGAAAATATTTGATCTTCTCAGTTTCAAATTAACTGTAAGCCACTTCATTTCTAGGGGGAAATGAAATGTGTTTTTTATTTGCTTAATGAAGAATGCAGATATTAAATACATTTTTTCAGAAAAATATAAATATTAGCATTAAATTAAGGTAATTATTTGTGGCACTAGATAGAGAGCACTGAATAAGGCAATTCATTGTTTGGATCATTGTTGAGAAAACTGTAGTTTGTGCTATCAAACTTGACTACTGTTTTTCTGATTGTCTTGAATTTTACTCCTGAAAGAGCAAACCTGATTCATAAAAGACATTTTCATTTTTAATAGATCATCCTGATCATCATGGAATTCTAGAATTGTAAGGGAATACAGAGGTATCTAGTACAACTAAGGCCTATATCCTGCATCCCTTCATGTCGGTCCTTCAAGACTTCCATGAAGAATTTTAGATAATTAATCAGTTAGGGATTTTTTTCTTTATATTGAGTTGAAATCTACCTGCTTTTTACTTCACCCTTTGATCTTATTCTTGCCTTCTGAAGTCTAGCAGAACTGTAATCCTTTTTGTATATGATAACCCTTCAAGTGCTTGAAGATAGAATTATATGTCTCCTTTCTCCAGTATAAATTCCCATTTCATTCAGTTGATGTTTGGTATGGTTTCACGTTTCTCACCTTTAGGGTGACTTATGTTCAACTTGAACAAGATATGATACTCACGATGTGGTTTGACCAGGACTACCATCTCTCTTTTTCTCAGTACTGCTTCTATTAGTGTAGCCTAAGAGTACTATTTTTAGCTACCAAGTAATATTTTTGTCTTATGTTGAGCTTGTTGTCCTTTAAAATCCTCAAGTCTTTTTCATGTGAACTTCTTTCTCACACTATCTCTTCTATCCTGTGGCTCTAAATTTGAATTTTTTGCACCCAAGGGCAAGACTTTTATGTTTATTCTTAGTAGATTTTCCCTTCTTGGATTCGGTCCAGTATTCTTTCCAATTGAGAAGTTGTTGATTTTTTTTTTTAATCCCTTGTATAAGGAATCTCAGCTTCATGTCATTTGCATATATGACAAGGATGCCTTCTGTGTCTTCCACATGCTCTATTTCCTTCCTTCCTTCTTTCAGTCCTTCCTTCCTTTGTAGTTACAGTTAAGAGACAGGGTCACATAGTCAAGTATTTTAGGCTGGATTTGAACTCAGGTCCTCCTGATACTACTGCTGGTGCTCTATCCACTACACAGCTAGCTGCCCCTCAAATACTCTGTTTTCTTAAGTCTTCTTAAACAGTCTTTTTTTAAAAAAAATTAGGGGTAGGTAGGTGGTGTAGTGAATAGAGCACCAGCTCTGGAGTGAGGAGGACTTCAGTTGAAATCCAGCCCCAGATACTTGACACTCACTAGCTGTGTGCTCCGGGCAAGTCACTTAACCCTGATTGCCTTGCCAAAAAAATTTTTAGCATTCATTTAAAAAAATTTTGAGGTGCAAATTCTCTCCTTCTCAGGTCCTGCCCCCTACATTAAGAAGTCAAGCAGTATCAATTATACATGTGAAATAATGCAAAACACATTTCTGTATTAGCCATGTTGCAAAATAAACAATAAAAAGCAAGAAACAAAATGAAAAAAGTATGCTTTAATCTCAGAGTTAATGAGATCTTTCTCTGGAGGTGGATAGCATTTTTCATCATGGGTCCTTTGGAATTGTGTTGGGTCATTATATTGATCAGAGTAGCTAAGTCTTTGACAGTTGTTCATCCTTAAAATGTGATTGTTGCTGTGTTTAATGTTCTCTTGGTTCTGCTCACTTGACTTTTCATAAGTTTTTTGGAAATAACCCTGCTCGTCATTTCTTATAGCACAATAGTGACAAAAGAATTTTAAATGTAGTCCGAACTGGACTAGTGTCTAACCTGTGAATGGCTGGAGCTGAATAAAGCAGACCAGAGAAGTTTAATTTCAGGGTGAGGAAAACAGATTTGCAAATGGAAGTTCTGAGTAGAGGGGCTTGTGACTTGTGGCAATGGTAGGATTTATAAACTTGAAAACCAAAAAAAAGACAGGACCCAACACAGTCATTCTTAGGTCTTGAGTAAACAGTTCCCACAGCAGGCCCATGCATGCAGGCATTTTTGAGACAAGAGAGGCATTCTTGGGTCCAGTGGGAACAGTATGATCATTCAGTGGAGTACAGAACCAGAGTTAGCATGGTGGGAACAGGAGTGCAGCCCCTGGTTCTGTTCACTTAGTTAATAAGTACAGGAATTGTTAGAATGTCAGAAGATGTGATTGACCCCTCTCTGTTGCAGAGCATCAGCTGTAGCTACAGCTCTCAGTTCAGAACGTCCTGAGAAATAGGAGAGCTCCAACAAATCTAGATAGTATAGTCATTACACATATCTATTAATATGAAAATCATAAATCCAATGACAGTATTCCCTCCTTTCAGTCAAAGGCCAGGATATTCCTGTAGACAGATGGGAAACAACCACCTGAAACATGATTTTGATTTTATGTAAGATAAAAGTGAATGGGTGAGATACAAGGCGAATACTAAGATAGGTGGCAAGGCACATAAGGAAGAGAGACATCAGACCAGAGGGCAGAATGGGAGAATGCTTCTAAGGTTGCAAAGTAACCAGGAGAATGGGTCAAAGGAAGATAAAAAGGGGAGACATGCTTCAGTGTGTTTTGGCCCCTATTCTGTAAATCTTCCACTTGCCTGTTTAGAGCACTAAGATCCTCCTGTATTAGGGAAAACTGGTTGACATAGAAATAACATTTCTCCCCGGTGAAGGCGGTGGGGTGTCTAGCACCCAGCGATTTTTCAATGCCATGAGGGCAAGTGAATCAACCTGTTTTTTGTGATGAGTCTTCCATTGTGCTCCAGGCCCGCAGACGGGTACAATGTACCAAAAGTGGCTGCGCTACCAGTCAGGGATCCTGCCAACAGAGCCACAGTGGGCAGGAAAGTGAGCCTCTGCTATCAATGGAGGGACAGCCTTAATTGGGGATGAACTTCAGAGTGGTTCCCTAAAAGTAGGGATAATTTGGGTATGGTATAGACCAGAGCACGGAGCCCTTCCCAGAAGGGAGGGAGGCTGACTGGTAATGTGGAACAAGAGACCTTTCTGGGATTCCCACACTATCCTGGAAATAGGATATATGCCTTTATGGTTATCTTTATTCTGGATAAAGGTCAAGAATTTGATGCCTAATTTGTTAGGGCAGACTTCCACACTCCACTTGCTGCAGGCGAGCATTTTTAGTGTTATGAGATGCCCTGGCACCTGTTAGGGAAATCTGTGGCCATAGAAGCTGGCCAGAGGAGTTAAGTGAGGTGTTTTGGGGAGCAACCTATGAGGAGTTCAGAATGAAGGTGGAATTACATTGCATGGGATTTGATGATCTAAGGTGGGGGCCCATGTTGCCACTTGTACCCAGGATGTGGAGCAGAGCCTGAGTTTCTAGAGAGACTGCTGAGTGCAGTGGACCCCATAGGTAAGGGTCTGATATGCTAGGGGCCCTAAATTCCATGGTTTAGTTTTCTGTTTCTCAATTAGGGTGATATTACATCACAATCATGTACCACAACTTGTTCAGCCTTTCCCCAATTGATGTGCATCCTCTCAATTTCCAATTGTTTGCTACCACAAAAAGAGCTTCTGTATTTTTGTACATATAGGTCCTTCTTCTCCCCCCCCGCCCATTTAAAAAATCTCTTTGAGGAAACAGGCCTAGTATTGGTATTGCTAAGATGAAAAAGTATGCACAGTTTTTATAGCCCTTTGGGTATAATTCCAGATTATACTCCAGAATGGTTGGACCAGTTTACAACTCCACCAACAGTGGTAGTATCCCTATTTTTCCACATCCCCTCTGGCATTTATTGTTTTCCTTTTCTGTCATGTTAATCAATGAGATAGGTATGAGGTTGTATCTCAGTTGTTTGCATTTTTATTTCTCCAAATGATGTGATTTAGAGTATTTTTTATATGACTGTTGATCGCTTTGATTTCTTCTGAAAACTGCCTGTTCATATCATTTGACCATTTGTCAATTAGAGAATGGCTCCTATTTTTTATAAATTTGGCTCATTTCCATATGTGTGTGTGTGTGTGTGTGTGTGTGTGTGTGTGTGTGTGTGTGTGT
>NW_020954720.1:2673169-2734539 GCF_900497805.2 Vombatus ursinus
TGTGTGTGTGTGTGTGTGTGTGTGTGTGTGTGTGTGTGTGTGTGTGTATGTAAGAAATGTAAGAAAAAGCAGAGCAACCTGCTTTAAACTTTTTCCTCCAGTATTTTGCTTTCTTTCTAATTTTGGTTGTATTGGTTTTCTTTGTGCAAAAACTTAAATTTCATGTAATTGAAATTGAAAATATCAATTATCATTAATTGAAAGTAAAAAGATATTTTACTTCCTATGATCCTCTGTATATCTTGTTTGGTCATAAACTCTCTCTTATCCTTAGATCTAACAGGTAAATTTTTTCACGTTCCCCAATTTACTTTTGATATCACCCTTTGTGTCTAAATTATTTACCCTTTTTTACCTTATTTTGGTATATGGTGGGAGATGTTAGTCTATGCCTAGTTTCTACCAGACCGCTTTCTAGTATTTCAGCAATTTTTGTCAAATGGTGAGAGTTCTTGCCCCCACAGCTTAAACCTTTGGGTTTTCAAATACTGGATTACTACAGTCATTTCCTGCTGTGTGTTGTGTTCCTGGGTACTGTAATCCATTGGGGAAGGAAATGGCAAACCACTCCAGTATCTTTGCCAAGAAAACCCCATGGACAGTATGGTCCATGGGGTCACAGAGTCAAATGGGACTGAATGACTAAACAACAATTGTATACCTGATTTATTCCAGTAATCCACCACTCTTATTTTTTAGCCAGTATCAAATTGTTTTGATGATGGTTGCCTTACTTAACATTTTTTTCATTGATTCCCTTGATAAATTCTGCTATTATTTTTCCTAGCTCTATAAAATAAATTTTGAGTAATTTGGTATGGTATTGAATAATAATTTAAGGTAGGTAGAATTGTCATTTTTGTTATATTGACTCAACCCTTGTAGTATCACATTCTAGAATTTTGGCAGTAATCAAAAGTTCATTGGATTGTGGTTTTTAAAAAATCATCCTTCTTTTGAAAATCAGGTGACTTGTTTTTTCAGTACGTTACCTCACTTCCATATAACTTACCAAAATCATTGAATCAAGTCTGCTGGCATTTATTAAGTACCTACTATGTACCACATGCAAACTGTTTTACAACTCTGAGTTGTAGTTTGGTCTGGTGATTTGTATTCATTTGAAGTTGCTAGATACAGGTATTCTCATTCTCTATGCATGTTTTTCATGGTTCTATTTTTTATTAAGCGTTTTTTCCTTTATTTCTCAATTTAAGGATTTTTCTCTTTTGGTAGAGAAAACAGAAGAAAAATATAAGTAGTTTTTCTTTCTTAATACGGTCTTTTAATGTCAACTAATTTACATCATCATTGGTCTTTTTCTTTACATGATATTCCTTCTTAGCAGTTTTTCCTTTCTTAGTATTCTGGAAAGCCTCTAGGTCATAATGGAATTTAGCTTTCCTTACCATGTTATGCTTTTGTAGTCTCTTCAGTTACCTGCTTTTGCTTTCCTTTTCTGTTCAGATCTTTTAAAAAACAAATTATAATCTTAATACCAGATATCAAAACAAATAAACTTGCTTAAGAACCATTTGCATTTCAATTAATTTTAGCTCATAAAACTTTTTTAGGCATTCCCCTTAGGTGCCTCCACCTGAATTCTTTGTCCATTCACTTATTCTGTCATTGTTTCATTAGGCTGAGCTCCTTGAGAGGAAGGGCTGTCTTTTGCCTTTCTTTATATTCCCAGCACTTAGGATGGTGCCTGGCACATAGTAGGAATTTATTATTATTATGCTTATTAGCTGACACTGTAGTTTTTATACTTTTTTTCTTAAAGTTCCTTTTTGTCCTTTTTGTATTTTTTAATTAAGTTCTTTCTGTATAACTTTATACTCATCCTACTTTCCTGTCTTAATGGCACTTATATTCCATTACAGTAATGTACTTATTCATGCATTAACTTGTTACTAGGAATTTAGGTTGCTTCTTTTTTTTTTTTGTAATTAAAAATACTGCTGCTCTGAAAATTTGAAAGTTTTTTTATGTCACTTTTAGAGTATATTACCGAAAATGAAATTATTAGGTTAGATGACTGATTTTCTGGGCATATCTTTTTAAAAATGAATTACTTCTGCATTTCCTTTTCAACCCATTGTTCTTTTTTTCTTCATCATTATCACTGATGAGATTGCTTTGAACTGGATTTTGTTTTTGAGAGCCACCCTTTCTTCTTACGTTCATTGCCACAAAACATTTTAGATGTTAGGATCCTAACTATACTTTCTTTGAACTTTGAAATCCACTCTCCTAAAATTTGCTATATTTTAAATTACATCTGATATTCCTCCATATTTAGCAAGATCTCCAGAATAGCATCACCGCTTTCTTCTATGATTTTCTGTTATTTCTATTTCACTTCCCTGTTTTTTTTTTCAATTGATCAGAATCAAATCTGAGTAGCTGTCCATCTAAAAATTTATCAGATACTCTGCTTTTGCCAAGACCATGTTTTCATAGTGGGAAGACTTGGGATTGAAGGCCAGAGAGACCTGGGTTTAAATCTCATCTCTTAACACTTAATGGCTTAGTGACTTTGGGCAAGTAATTTAATTTCTCTCCATTTTTATTTCACAGTGGAAATGTGAACTTGTATTTTAACAGAACTAGATGTCCAATTTTGGCAGTTAATGAGAAAACTCATTGGTTATCTGTCTCCAGAATGCATTGTCCTTTTCACCTTTTTGGCTGTTACTTATAAGAGCTTCCCTGCACAATATATATTCTATCTTTTTATTTCATTGTTCCTTATCTACCTGTATTCAGTCATACTTTTTTTATATTTATAGATTTCCAAAAAGGTGTACATCTTCTTGATAGGTAATGTTATTCTATTGCCACCTTTTTGTGATCTCTGTGTTCTTAGGCAGTGAAAATTCAGCATGTCCCATACTTAGCATATTATCTTTTCTTTGAAATCTATCCTTTTTCCAAAGTCCCTTATTTCTCTTGAAGGCACCACAATCATTAAAGTCAACCAGGTTCACAACTTGGGTTTTATCCTCAATTCCTCACTTTACATGTCTAATCAGTTGCCTAATACTTTCTCCTAATTTCACAGTATCTCTTACACCCATTTCCTTCTCTCTACTCACGTGGTTTTCAACCTGGGAGACAAGAGAAAGCAGATATGAGCACTCCCATCCTAACCACCTCCACTATAACATCCTCCCTTCATACCCTGGTGGAGACACACAAGGACCTGAGCCCAACAGCCCTAGAAACAGCCATGCTCCCAATATCAGTGATTCTGCTTCTAGCTAGGTCCCTGTAGCCAGCTTTGAAAGGAAGTAACACTTGTAGACAGAACTAGCTACCTACCAACTATCACCACTGAATAGCTTAGGCCCAAGAATGCCAGGAATAGCAATGCCTCCCAAACTACCAGCCCAGCTCCCTCCTTGACCCCTAGCCTCATAAGTGGTAACATCTGTTGAAAAGGGGCCTACCATCCCCACTACCATCAATTCCAACTACCAGTGATAGGGCAGGCATGTCAGCCTAGTTGAAGTAGCAAAGGTTCCTAAGGGACATATAGTACAAAGGTACAACATGTGCCAGGCAGTTCACACCACTGCCATTATGTTTACCACCACTTTCCCTTAAAACCTAGCGGAGACAGCCCAGGACTCTGAACTTGTCATTGAAAGGAGTAACTCTGGTGGAGATGGGGCCTGCTGTCCTTTCCACCACCAGTATCAACTGCAGTCTACTTTCCCTGCTTGCAACCTTCCTCCTGCAGCCATGATCCTGAAAATTGACCCTTGTGGAGATGTGAACTGACACCTGTTTCAGCAGTAGTTGAAGGCCCTGTCTCCTGAACAGCCCCAACTGCTGGACACCTTGAAAAGAAAGGTCTTGCTTCTAAACCCCTTGGTGCAGAATCAAGTGATTCACCATTAGAAATACATTTTGTTTTATCCATTGAAAAGGCATTAAAGAATATGACCTTTCCATCTGACTTAAAGTTGAAATCTTCTATTATTATATGTGTCATCTCACCTTTATTAGAATGTAAGTCTCTTGGTAAGAGTGACTGTATTGTTTTTCTATTTGTGCCTCCATTGCTTAGTATAGTGCATTGCACATTATGAGCATTTGTATTCTTTTTCATTTATTCAGTTACTCAGGCAGCCCTCATCACCTCACTTTTTGACTTGATCTTCCTGCTTCAAATCTTTCTATCCTCTCTCCTATCTCCTCCACAAAGTTGTCAGAGTGATTTTCTTAAAGTGCAGGTCTAACCATGTTACTCTCTGCTCAGTAAACTCCAATGGCTTCCTATTGCTTCTATGATCAAATATAAGTTTCTGTGTTTTAAAGTCCTTTATATTCTGGCTGCAGGCCTACCTTTTCAACTTTATTTTATATATTAGTATTGCTTATTAAACTTTACAGTCTAGCCAAAATGACTTTTTTGTTGTTTCTTTGGCATGACATTGCATGTTGTTTATACTGATTTAAAATGTCTGCTAAACAGAAGCTAGAGAGCTATAGATTATTTACAGGGATGGGGAACCTGTGCCTTTGAGGCCACATGTGGCCTTCTAGGTCCTCGGGTGCAGCCTTTTGCCTGAGTCCAAGTTTTACAGAACAAATACTTTTATTAAGGGGATTTGTTCTGTGAATTTTGGATTCATTCACAGGGCCGCACTTGAGGATGTAGAGGGCTGCAGGCTCCCCACCCCTGTAGCATCAGCTGATGACAGATTTTTACACCATCTGTTCCTCATGTCTGGGATGTACTTCTGTTTTATCTCTGACTGTTAAGAGTGCGTTGTTTCTTTCAAAACCCAAGTGACACCCATGTGAAGCCTTCCTGATTTCCTCTCCCACTCCCCTTCAGTTGCTAGTCTCTCCTTTTCCTCCCATTTACTTTGTATTCATTTTGTATATATTTGTATCTGTGTTGTTTCCCCTGATAGAATGTAAGCTCTTGCAGGCAGATACTATTTCGCTGTTGCATTGTATCCTCATTGTTTAGGGCAGTACCAGTTACATTGTAGGTGTTTAATAATTTTTATTGATTGATTACTACTATCTGTTGTCTTGTTCTAATTAGGTGTTGCATCCATCTCAATGCCTAGCTCTTAAGATTATTAGACTCAAGTGAGATGATGAATGACAAACTTTTGGCAAGACCATGAAACATAAATGTCTGTTGTCTTGAGTCCATCAAGTCTCTGTGATAACTTATGAGCATACTGTATTGCTTTAAAATCTCAACTTCTGTTATTCTAGTTCATTTTATTTCTTAGCCATATGTTGTGAATTGTTTTATTTACATCTGAGACTCTGGCTTGAGTTATTGTTCCCCTTTTTGGATATTGTTTTTTTTGAATTGACAACGCTACTAGCTGTCCTTTGTCAAACCTGTTAATGGCTGGTATCTGGTTTGGCTTAATTATGTGTGGGCAGTTTTTTTTTTTTTCCTTCTCTTTCTTCTCAATTTAAAACCTTTGTGATGAATTCTAGAATTATCTAGGCAAATATATCCTTACTCCTAATAAGATGTATTTCTTCCTTAGCAAAGAACTCATCTTTGCCATATGTAAAAGTATGATTTCACCTTAGTTGTAATATCACAGGTCATATCAGAACATAACCTGACCAAAGGAAACATTTTGATTAGCCTACAATATTTAATATACTTACGTTCATTTGATATGTCTTGTTCTTGATTTTTACAGGACCACCACCTCCACTTCCTCCTTTGCAGCCATCTGGCATGGATGCTCCTCCGAACTCTGCGACCAGTTCTGTTCCCACTGTAGTAACAACGGGTATTCATCACCAGCCTCCGCCAGCACCGCCCTCTCTCTTTACAGCAGGTGCAGTATGGACTTTTTAAGATTATCAATTCAAAGAGTCATGGAATTTTAGAACTAAAAAAACTTAGTTATCATTTAATCCACATTTGGAAAGTCGAAGTGATTTTCCCAAGGTGGCAATTCATGTCATAAAATGTACTGGTTTTACAGCTAGAGGGAATGTCTAGTCCAGTCTTTTTATTAACAATAAGGAACCTAAGACCCAGAGAGGTTAAGGGACCTGGCCAAGGTGATTAAGCTGATGAGTAGTAGAGTTGTGATCATCCATATTTTGTACTATTTCCACTTAGAGCTGGAATATTTTTCTTGGCAAAATTTCACAGTATGGTATAAAAATTTGTCAGTTCTATGAACTCTTTGGGATGTTTGTATGTATAGAGACACATACACACTCATGCACCAACAGTGTGCTAAGAGGAACAGAGGATAGAATGGTGGACTTGGAACTCAGGAAGACCTGAGTGCAAATTTGACCTGACACACTTAATAGCTGTGTGATCCTAGGTAAGTCACTTAACCTCTTTGCCTGCCTCAGTTTCCTCATCTGTAAAATGGGAATGATAACACCTACTTCCTAGCATTGTTGTGAGAATAAACTGAGATATTTGTAAATCTTAAAGTGTTATATAAATGTTTTTATTATGATTATATTTTTTGATAACTAGTGACATAAGTGAATTATTTTGAGATCTTTTCAGTTAACATTGTAATATATAGTATCAGTATTTTATGTTAACTATATGACAAAATATTTCAAAATAGAGTTTTATAATTGTTGTTTAATTACAGTTTTTGTATTACCAGATACATATGACACAGATGGCTATAATCCCGAAGCCCCAAGCATAACAAACACTTCCAGACCTATGTATAGACACAGAGTGCATGCCCAAAGGCCTAATTTGATAGGACTTACTTCAGGAGATATGGATCTGCCACCCAGAGGTATTGTGACTAAGTTTGTTCTTTTCATCTTTCCAACGTCAGAGATGAAAGGACGTGTACTGTGTACCAGTTGCAGGTCTTGGGTCACCCTTTGTAGTATTGTGCCATAGCCAGTCATTTGTGAAAGAAGCATGTTTCCTTCATCAGTTGTGAAGGATCAGAATGGGCTGGTGGTTGTGTTGTTGCTGTACATACTTCTTTTTCGATCCCACAGAATAGTAAAGATTGAGCTAATTCATAGTACTGATGATTGCTTTTTTAGTTTAAATTTCCTGCTTTCACATACTGGATTTAATTTTTCAAACTATGTACCTTCCTCAGTTGGTGTTTTCTTTGGACTTTGTGTGTTTGTACCATGTTTATCTACTGTGTTAGGATTTTCCCCTTTAAGATTTATATAATGAAACATCTTGAACAAACATCTCTTTAAATATTTTTGAATTTATTTTTTACCTTTAGCTTATTATAACCTTTTAATTTTTATGTTAAATTTGAAGTAGTCTCTATTTAGTTGGTGACAATCTTTGTTTTGTTCTGTTTCTTGGAAGAGATGGACATTTTCCAGAAGATAAAACATGACATTTGCATAGATGAAGAATTAGGGATAGTAGTCATAAGGGAAAATGTTGAAAAGTTTCATCCTTTTTTCCTTGTCACAAAATGCCTTTTAAACCCTCTTAAACTCTCTCTTGAGGTGTGATATCCTCCTTATTTCACACCGCCAGAAAAGTCACTTCCTCATGTTGAAGAGGAATAAAAATGCAACTGAGACTAAATAGGTAATAATATATGTATAGTAGAGTTTGCTTGATTTTCTGATGCTTTGGTTGTTTATTCAGCATTGTTCTGCACTTTTCTTTAGTGTCATATGGCCATGAACATTCAAGAAATATACATATACACACATTTATTTATCTTAATTCAAATATAAACTCTTTTTGAGAAAATAGGAAATAACGTAATTTGTGTTATTTGGCTTTTTTATACTGCATAGGGAACTAAAGTAGTTAAATATACTCAATTCTCTTCCTTCTTATTGCTGTCCTCACTTTAAAGTAGTTTTTTCCCAATTTTTTTCCTATTCATACTGCATTTTTGAGTTGGAAAATTTGTTGTCGACATATATCCTTTAGTTTCAGACATGATGTTGACATGTCTGATACTTTGGGTGCAGGATGATTCTCCCGTCCCTGCACCACCCTTCCTAGCCCCTTTTGGTCCAGATGTAGCTAATGACTTAATTAGTATAGAGAATTTCCAGTGTAGAAATTCTTTACAATTACTAATCATGGACAATTCATCTTTAACTTATACTCTTCAAGAGTCACCTGGGATGCACTGAGAGGACAGGTGGCTTGCTCATGATCATAGAACCTAGTGTATGTAGGGAGAAGTGCTTGAACCCAAGATCTTTGTGACTGCAAAGCTATCTCTTTTATCTGCTATACCAAGCTGTCAACATGGTTGGCATTCATTAAATGTTTATAATAATGGCATTCTTTAGTTAGAGTATTTTCTGTGAAAGGTATTGCGTTGTAGGTAGGCTTCTCATTACAGTTGCAGAATTAATACTGTGTGTTTGTAATAAAATAGAAATTGTTAAATTGTGCTGTATATTCGTTCCATTAACACTAATTGAAAAAATAACTCTTAAGTGCTTTTACTTTTGAGGCCTTAAGATTTGATGTCAACTTCAAGTAATAAGTAAATTAGGAATTAATAGCTATCTGCTCAGACACTTTAAGGAGTAGTTATACTACATAAATTAAAGTATATTTCTCTTGGCACTTACAGTATCAGTGTGGCCCTGGGTGGTAGGGAGAAGGGTGAGAAGAGTGAAATAATCCATTCCCATTTACATATTCCTAAAGAGCTTTAGATCCTGCCATAGGGTCTGAGTTGGAAGAGACCTTCCCAGTTCATTGTCTAGTCCGGTGCTTCTTAAACTGTGGTTTGCAACCCCATGTGGATTTGTGAAAAATTTGGCAACAGTGAAAGGTTTCTGAACATGCAATGAGCAAAAATTAATTAAAAATCAAATGCGTAATGAATCTGAAATATTTCTGGCAGCACTTGCCCGTGTTGCATCACGCAACAACTTCACTGCAGCCTTGGTTCTGAACACAAAGCATGTGCACTTTGCACTGTGCATGACATTATGCCACGCAACTCCAACAAACACTGATGAAATGCGAAAAGGATTCTCAAGAGGAACAATGTTAAGAAGCCCTGATCTACTCTTGACTTGCCCTGAACATGAATCTTTTTCATAGGAACCTGATTGAAATGATCATCTGGCAGTCATTTGCAGTCTTCTGGTAATGGGAAAGTTAATTTCTGAAATTTTTGGTACAACAAGCTCATCTCAATATTTTGAAAAGCTCTGATTTTAAGGAACGTTTTGTTTATATTGATCCCAAATCTGACTCTTCTACAATTTTGAGCCATTATTCCTAGTTTTGCCCAGTGGAGTAAAGTAGACCAAGTCTAATTCTTTGTCAGCATTTCAGATCCTTTAGAATAGCTATTTTGTCCATGCAGTCTCATACCTGTTTCCTTCAAACTTTTTATCTTTTAAATACATTTTTACAGATAGCTCCTAAAAATATTATTTAATATTTTTTTCCCAATTATATGTAAAAACAATTTTAACATTTTTTTTTTTCAAATTTTGAGTTCCAATGTCTTTCCATCCTTCCCACCCCCACCCCAAGGCAAGCAATTTAACATAGGTTATACGTGTGTGGTCATGCAAAACATATTTCCATTTAAGTCATTCTGTGAAAGAAAACAGACTAAAAAAAAACCCCTGAAAAATAAAGTAAAGAAAAAGTATTTTTTATCTATGTTCAGTCTCTGCCACTTCTTTCTCTTGAGATGGACAGCATCTTTCATCATAAGTCTATGGGTAACTTTTTAAGAAATTATATGTTTCTCAATATGTTCCTTTCCTACCCCCAGAGAGTCACAAATATAACAAAATAAAAAGAGGATAAAAAATTGGCTTTGCAAAACTAAAAGTTGTCTGATATATGCTGTGTTGCATGCACATGTTCCCCCAGCTCTGCAAAGAAAGAGAGGAGTTGCCTTCTCATATCTTTTCTTTAGGGTCACATTTGGTCATTATGATTTCATGGCATTCAGTTTCAGTTGTTTTGTTGTTTCTCTTTACAGCCATTTAATTCCATTTACAACTGTCCTACATATTTTCTTAATTTTGATTACTTTATGTCTATTCCTACGAGTCTTCCCTTGTTTCTCTGTATGTATTCATATCATTTCTTGTGGTACAGTAATATTTTATTACCCTCAAGTGCCACAACTTGTACCAAATCTCTTTGATAAAGATCTTCCCTAGTAGATTATAAAAGTCTCAAAAGAATTGAAAAACTATTAACCATAATAAAGAATGCTCCAGATACAAATAATAACAAGTTGGTAAAGCTGAAGAAGGTGCCAGAGTAAGTAAATGTTGTAGAGATTTTGAAAAGAGGCACATTCATGTAGTATTGGTGAAACTATGGATTGTTCTAACAATTACAGGAAGAAATTTGGAGTTATTCTAAGAAAGTCAGTAATAAGTCATAACCCTTTGACCCAGCAATCCTACTGGTAAGCCTATGTCTTCCTTAAAGGAGGTCTGTGATAAAAATGTTTATAGAAGTACTTTTTGTAATAGCAAAAAACTAGAAATAAAGGAGATGCCCATCAATTTCATAATGACTCAATTGCTTATGGTACCTAAATGTAATGGAATATTTCACTGGCCTTCTTGCATGGTGTAGTTTCTAGTCTTTTCATTATGCTGGTGATAGATACTATTTGTCACTTCCTTAAAAATATGGTGCCTAGAACTGAATATTCTAGATATGACCTATCTGATAAGGAAAGAGTGCAGAGTAGGACTGTTGTCTCATTCTGCACTTTTATGGAACCTAAGTTGAATTAGCTTTTTTGGCTATTATGTCACACTATTGAATCAAACAATTCTAGTTTATTTTTCATTGATAGAGTGAATTCTTCTGACAAGACAACATGAATCATATGCTGAGAGGCTGTTAAACAGTGTCAGGTGATATATTTGGGAGACTATAGGAAGAGAAATAAGGAAATTCAATTCAGCAAGTATTTATGGAACCGGTGCTACATACATAGCACTCATAGCACTGTGCTAGAATCTGGGGAGAAAAGAGAGCTTACTTTCTAGTGTGGAAGATTAAGAAGTGTACATAATGACTTATAATGGAAACAAAATAAGGTAAGTGCATAAGAGAGAAAAAGAAAAAAGTATGAGAAAAATTCAACGTGCTTTTAACACTATATAACTTTTTTGGGGATGATAAAGTTCGTTGTTGAGAGAAAACACAACATCAGGAGCTTTGAAGATAAGATGGTCTGATTTTTTTTCCCCCCTCCACTGTCCCTGAGAATTCTGAGCAAAAATAAAGTACTGCCTTACTGTCCCAGTATCATTTATCATCTGGAAGGTGAGGTAGAAGATTTAAGGGGGATGAGAAAGGAAGTGTTTGTATTACTCTGCAATGATTTGGAATTTTGGAATCACATTCTACTTACTTATAGCCAGGTAGAAAAAGTGGTTTATCTGTGTCAGTTAAAAGCCATGGGCCTAAGAAATAAATTAAAAATTTTCTTGGGAATCTCAGTTGAGTGTATAAATCACACCAAAGCACTTGAGCTCAGAACTGAAGTTCATAGCTTTTAAACAGATAATTTTACAAACCTCTGTAAACCTCCCAGGAGTTGGTTGAATCTACTTGTTTATTCTGCCAAATCAAGTTAATATCAACTTGATCAGATTACTTAAAATGTGTTCCACCTGCTGTATAGCCATAATCTATAATTATTGTTATGTAGAAACATTATAGAATAGAGGAAAGAGCACCAGATTTGTAGGTAGGATATCTAAAAGAGTTCTTGGAGGCCATTTCAATCTCCTAATTTTACAGAAGGGGAATCTGAAACCCAGAAAGGAAGTAACTTGTCCAAGGTCACAAAGGTAGTAAGAATTGAATCTAGCTGTCTCTTGATTTTTGATTCAAATTGTGGCCCCATTACTTTCCAGTTCTGTGATTATCAACAGGTTACCTGACCTTTTTAAACCCGTGTTTTATCATTTATAGTACTTGTATATCTGCTTCTTAGATTGTATTGAGGAAAATGCTTTGTAAACCTTACATTGCTATGTGAGTGGGAGTTATTTTTATCTACATCCCCTTTGGGGCGTCTTCGCATATCATGGGTGGAAAGAAATACGGATGACATGCATCTATAAACGGCTTGATAAATATCAGCTTGACTTTTTAGATCTAATGTGCATGAGTTGGGAACTTGATTAGCAGTGCTTGTATGAAGGGCTTTTGTCCTAGTCAGGAAAATATCTTTATACATGGTAAGAAGAATAAGATCATAGCTGTACCTAAAGTCATACATCTAATTTCCTGGAGATCTTTGAGGGAGTAGCTGTTACATATTGGCCCAATAGCTGTTTGCCCTGTCTTTTTGCTGCCATATAAGATCATAGATCTTACAGCAGAAAGAGACCTCAGAGGCCATCCAACACAACCTTCTAATTTTACAAATGAAGAAACTTAGATTCATTTGATTTAAGAGACTTGCCCATACTCACACAGATAACCAGATCCTCTGACCAGAACCAGTATGCACATCACCTTTCTTGTACCATGAGGAGATTGGGGAAATCCTGTCAGGGCAAAGGGATTAATAGACAGATATTGGTAGAAATTCTTCAGAACCTAAACACAAATTTTACCTTATTGATTTAATAGGACAGCTATTATTTAATTGTTAATTATTTATGTTCAGTTGTCACAATGTCTGGATTACAGCATCTTACTGTATTTGGATGTACTTAGAATACTGAGCCAGTGCTTCTAGTACTTACCACCATTTTCTGAGGGACATGGAGGCTGTAGATATATTAGGAAGAATTAAAATTAAAAGAACCCTATCTTAGGCTTCTCCAGCATAATTAAATGTCCTGCACTTAGACTAATTAAGTATAGCATGGATCAGTCAGTCAAAAAATCTGAAAGAAACTGATGTTTACTGGTCAATTACAGAAATTCTGTGATAAAACTGGGTTTTACATTCTTTGTAAAAATTAGTTGTGACAGTATCTTTTATTATTTCTATAACTACAGCATTCCAGTCAAAAAATAAATGGAAAAAATTTCTAGTGGGATAAATTTATATCTGCTTAGCAAATTATGTCTTCTTACAGTATAGAAGACTTTATAGTAAGTACAGTGCATATGCTACAGAATTTCAATGTCTTTAAGGTCAGATTTATTATTTTTAATTATTAAAAGTTGGAATAGGTCTACCTTTCTAAATTTTGAAATTTTAATTGATTATTTAGATTATATTAAATTCAAAAGATATTAAGCAAAACCTCTGCTTTATTCATTGTTGGGAGTTCATTATAAAATTTAATGGCAACCTCAGAATACCTTCAGTACTTTAAAGGAAAATTGCTTCTGTAGTGAGAGTTCTTACCTGTTTTTATCCAGATATTTTCTATAAATTGGTACTAATTAGCTTTAGGTTTTAAATATAAAATCCTTAATTCTCAAATGAGGGCCCAAGTAAGACATTCAGAAAACATTTCAAACCAAAATGATAAGAATTTTTATTCCCTCGCAGTTTACTATCAGGGTTACAAATACGAGGCTATGCAAAAATAAATACAAAGTAATTTTGTGTAGCTAGGTAGCACAGTAGATAGAGTGCCAGTCCTAGGAGTCTCTTGCTAGAGACACAAGGACTTATTTTCCTGAGTTCAAGTGTGGCCTCATATACTTACTAGCTGTGTAACCCTGGGCAAGTCACCAAACTCTGTTTGCCTTAGTTCCTCATCTGTAAAATGAGCTGGAGAAGGAAATGGCAAGAAAACTTCAAATGGGGTCATGAAGTGTCAGACATGACTGAAACAAGTAAACAACACAAAATTTTGTGCAGGAGGCACAAGCCGCTGCAGGACTCAGGAAAAGCCTCATCATTATTGTTGTTGTTATCATAGCATTTAGTTATCTGACAAGTATAGTATGACCATCCCTCAAAAACAAGCCAATCTTTTTCAAACTACTTCAAGTAGTACTTTGTTGTTTTCACCTCTTATGTCCTTAGATTCTGTTTTATATTAGAATTTGTGCAGTTATTCTATCTCTACGAGTTTGTGTGCTTCCCAAGGGCAGGAGTTTATTTTATTTTTGCATCTCCCTCCAGTTTCTAGCATATTTAACAGGTGAATAGTGAATATTTACAAAATTAAATTGGAACATATTACCAACTATATTGTAGAAGATGTTGGGAAAGTGTTAGAACCTTATGGATTGTGTGTGTGTATAAAATGTTTCTCAAGAATTCTACTCAACTGTAGCCATAAATAGACTAGGCCAGCATAGGTTAGATTGAAATAATTACCCATAAAAATAATAATTAATTAAATACTTTGGGTGAGGGAGTGCTCAAAGAATTTGGATTGTTGTAGGAATTGTTGGCAATGCAATTTTATCTGCTCAATAATTTCCATTGTATTTAAAATTTTTCATTTTGTAGAGAAAACACTATGCACACTGAATTAAGAGTTTTCTTTGAATATACTTTATCATCTGCATAGTTTCAAAAGTTTGAACTAAGTAATGGATGGAATTTATGGAGAAGCAGATTTCTATTTCATAAAAGAAATTTTTCTAGCAAGTAGAGCTATCCAAAAATAGGTTACCTCAGGGGCAGCTAGGTGACACAGTGGTAGAGCCACCGGCCTTGGAGTCAGGAGGACCTGAGTTCAAATACGGTCTCAGACCAGACACTTGACACTTCCTAGCTGTGTGACCCTGGGCAAGTCACTTAACCCCATTGTCTAGCCAAAACAAATAAACAAAAATAAGTTACCTCAAGAGTTGTAGTAGTGAGTTCTCCCCATAGAAGTTCTTAAAGTAGGGGATAGATGATCACTTGCTTTGAATGTTCAATAATAGTTGTAGTAGCAGCAGCATAGCTGCATTAATTTTTCCTTCTTTTTTCCTCTTATGGTCTGATAATTTTCTTTTTAGAGCATTAAGTTATCTGACAGTGATAGTCTGACCACCCCAAATCTTTCATTATCAGAATTTATATAGCACTTTAATATTTGCAAAGCACTTTATTTGACTCACAGCAATCCTGTGAACTAAGTGCTTTTATTATCCCCATTTTACAAACAAGGAACTGAGGCTGAAAGGCTAAGTGACTTGCTAGTATCTGAGTTGGAATTCAGACTTAGATCTTTCTATGTCCAGCACTCTATGCACTGCTACTGAGGTCATATTATTGCATAAGGCAATTGGGGTTAAGTGACTTGCCAAGGGTCACACAGCGATTAAGTGTCAAGTGTTTAGTCTGAGGCTGGATTTGAACTCGGGTCCTCCTGACTTCAGGGCTGGTGCTCTTTCCACTGTGCCACCTAGCTGCCCCTATTACATAATTTTTAAAATCTTAAAAACAAGAGTTTTATTTATTTACTTAGCATGAATGTGTTGATGTGGAAATATTGGGAGTACTATTAGAAATCTTGTTGGTAGTTAAAGGTGGTGCTAACTAGGCAGATCTTGGGTTGATATTAACAGTATTGTTGTCAATATGTTTTCTTTCCCTCCACTACCTGGAAATGTATAAGAAATAATTCAGTGGCAGTGTAACCTGATAAGTATCTTGCTCTCCTAAATATAATCATAAAATGTAGGCAAAATTGTTTTTCTTTCTTTAACAACACCTCCCCCCATTCCTGACCTAACTTTATTATATCTTTGAACACCTCATTAGTTTTTCTTTCTGTAATTATCATTGTTTGGTATTTTTAAAACATAGTTCTTCAGTATAGACCATGAAATGTACACATCACTCCTATGAGGACATATCTCTATATCCTAGAAAGTTTCATAAAAATGTTTTTAAAAATATTAAATATATCCATTTAGAAACATCTAAGATACAGTTTTGCTTTACAGTGTTTCACTAGATTATAATTTAAACTTTTAAAGATGTTTTGTTATTCTTTATGTAGAATACCATATTTCTTCAAAACAGTTGATTTTTTTTGAAGGGGAAGTTTTCTTTCAAAAACCTAAAAATATTTTTCATGTTCTACTGGAAACAAATGTGAATTTTTGGTCCTATATATCCAGAGATTTTTGTTTCTAGTGATTGTTACTTCAAAACAGCCATTTTCTCTCATTTCCTATTTTAGTTTTCTCAAACAAGGAACAGTTTTAGGCACATGGCTTTATGTTCTTTGTGGATTAAAAGTGCATATAACTGGAGCAGGCAGCTAGGTGGTTCAGTGGATAGAGCAACAACCCTGGAGTCAGGAAGACCTGAGTTCAAATCTGGCCTCAGACACTTGACACTTAGCTGTGTGTCCTTGGGCAAGTCGCTTAACCCCATTGCCTAGCCAAAACAAACAAAAAACAAACGAAAAACAAAAAGTGCATATAACTTAATTTGTGATAACGGGAATAAGTTGCAGTAATACAGTTACTTCATAATCACAAAATCAGCATAAACTCATTGATTATAGGAAGCTAATGAATGTATATTTGTAATACCCTTTGTTCCTTTTCATATTTCCATGAACTTTATTTTGGTGTATCTTGTTTTCTTTTTAATCCACAAATGCTTACATCGTGAAAGATTTTTTGCAGTGTAAATAATATCATTAATCCTGTTAATTCGAGACAAGGTCTAGGAACTTGATCACTGGTTCTTAAAAGGTAGAGTGTTTTCAAGTTTGTCATAATTGTTTATTGAATTCTCTAAGTTCTAGTCACACAAAAACATTTAAATTCAATTTGTCACAGTAGATCATGCAATAATTAAGAACTCTTAATATTTTTTACAAATTGTCTTACCATAATGATTTTTGTTTGTTTGTTTTTCTTTGATTGTAACAAAAGGAAGCAATGGTATAGACAGATCATTGGGCCATTTTCCCTTAAAGAAGTGGTCCAAAAAGAGAAAAGTTTGGGAACTTTGATGCTACTAATATGTAATTGAATTTTGTGGATGAGATTTTTTTCTGCATTGCAAGTTAGCAAATTTTAGTGGACATCTAAATTTAAGGGATATTCCATTGCCTTGAAATAAGTAAATTCCTGTCAGTTTTAAGACACTCTTATTTATCTTTATTTCTCTTTTGCTTGTTCTTTCACCATTCATATTTCAAGTGAATTTAAATAATTTAATTAGCTATGAGATAAAGAAATGCCGTTTGATACTTACTCTGTTCCCACAGAAAAGCCTCCTAATAAAAGCAGTATGAGGATAGTGGTCGATTCAGAGTCCAGAAAAAGAACCATTGGCTCAGGGGAACCTGGAGTTCCTGTGAAGAAGACTTGGTTTGACAAGTAAGCTTGTGGGGGTAATATTGAGGAATACTACTTTTCATCTACTTTTAGGCTGTTAAAGTATTTATATGAAGGCATAGCATTTTTTTTTTATGAAGCATTTCACATTATGTAATCATTCAATATCTAGGTAATTTTTTTTATTGTGAATCATTTGTTTGGAACTCAGAATCCATTTTCACATGGATAAAAAGGTTATAAATGGTTGTGAGTTTCTCAAACTAGTCCATAAAGGCCTATTTTAATCATATTGTAGCTGAACTATAGTACTATTAGTATTTCAGGCTCTTTAGTCCTTTAAACCATTTTGGGATTCTCATTTGTGTCCAGAGCCTCTTGGTGAGATTTCCAGGGTGGGGTTGGGGATGAGGACTTTTATTGGCAAGTACATCAACAGAGCATTAAGCTAGAGGGCTTTAGAGGCCTTTTCTCCCCCCTCCCCATGTTTTCTTTTTTGCTTAAGTAGTTGTTGACATCAGGAGTATAAAAACTCCTTTGAAACCTGGGACAAAAGATATTTAGGTCCTGTTCACAGCTTTGGCCTAGCAGCCATGATGCTGATACAAATCTTATTTCTCTCCATCTTAATGTCGTTTTTTGAGACTTTTGAGTGGAGTTATGTAGCTGTTGTTAGTGAATTTGTTCTGAGTATGTATTCCTGAAGCCTCTGAGATCTCATCTTCACCCAAGGTTTAGGCTTTGCAGGATGAGAGAAAGTAAGAGTTGAAACAAAGCTGAGCAAGTCATGTGTTGTGTGTGAATTTTTTTTTTTTTTTTGGAAGTGAACTAGCCAGGGTAGGATTTCACTTCCCAAATATATTATAACCTAAGTCATTATGATAATATTTCAATTGAGATACAAGAAGGGAGCTGAGATTTTCAGGTAATAGATCTAATAGCATGAAGGGGTGGGATCCGGGTAGGACACCAGTGAAGGTAGTGGAAGTGATAGAGTATAAGGCCACAACAGTACAACATAGGGTTGGAGAGAAATCTCTTTACTTCATTGCTTCCCATGAGTAATATTGTTACCACCAATTAATATATTTCACCATTGAGTATGAAATTGGATTTTAATCTTTTTTTTTTTTTTGCACATGAAGTAACTTTATATTTTGTTATAGGCCAAACTTTAATAGAACAAATAGCCCAGGTTTTCAGAAGAAAGTTCAGTTTGGAAATGAAAATACCAAACTTGAACTCAGGAAAGTTCCTCCAGAATTGAATAATATCAGCAAACTTAATGAACATTTCAGCCGGTTTGGAACTTTGGTCAACTTACAGGTAAGAACTGTAAAAGGATTCCATAATCTTTAGCTATCATGCTCAACTTAATTATGCTCATAGATCTGTAACTCATTGATACTGATAATTTCCATTAGTGCAAATTGCCATCTTTCCGATTCTTTTCTTCCTGTGCCAGATTCTTCATTAAATCTTCCATAGTGCATCCATCTAGCCTTATGGAGGCTTTCTTTAGGACATTTTGTGGCTCCAATACTCAATTGTTTGAGGGGTTTTTTTTTCTTGATTTTATTATATCACTTCCGTAGATAGATCACTTGTTAGACAAACAGACCAACAGAGCCTTTATTAAGTGCTTACTATATTCCATGCACTGGGCTGAGCACCAGGGAAACAAATAGAAACAAAAAACAGTTCTTGCCTTCAAGGAGCTTATATTCTGATGGAGGTAGATAACACAAAAAAGAACTGGGAAAGGGCGGTGGGGCAGGTAAGGGGGTTGGGAACTTCATTGAGTGTGCAAGATGAGGCAAAAGCTGACCTATCAGAGCAAGAGGGATCCAGAGGCATTACTAGTTAGGGATGAGGAGAAGGGGGGATGAGATGACTTCAGTAGTGGTTGAATATCTTGGACCAGGCCAAGAAATGTTTTTTTTTTCCTAGACATACTTGTCTTTGAAGAAGTCTTTTATGACATTTCCTGAAGTTGAGATAGTATTGGTAAAGTACCTTTTCTATCCTTTGAGTCAAGTGTTTGAGTCAATCTTTGGAGATTGCTGCATTTCATTGTGTAAAAGCCATCTAATCTCACCAGGAGAACATTAGTGTTGAAAATAGGGACTTTTGTGTCACCTTTTTTGTGGGGGTGGTAGCTTGAGACCATGGAAAACTTCTTTGATACGTCTGATTTTTTCTCTTCCTTCTTTTCAGCTCTCAGCTATCTACTCATATAAATCATTGTCATCTTTTCCCGTTACAAGTTTTATGGTCTTATATAAATGAGCCAGTAGACATACTCGATTCTAAGCAAATACATATAACTCATCCACTTGGTTTTTCCTGAATGGCTTGCTAGGCCAATCTGTTTTTAGTGGCCATCGAACTTATTGAGGAAGACCTCAGACTACTGTAATTAGCATACATATACCTGCAAAAGAGCTTCTGGAGAACTTCTGCCATTTACAGGGAGTCCCACTTCCATTTGAACTTTGGTTTAATACATTTGGTAACCACCTTTGATGAAAATGTCTCTCTAAATTGTTCCTTGCTTTATAATTAAAAAAAAAAGTGTTAAAAGTACCCTGAGACTGAATATCAAGGAATCTTGTTTGAGAAAACATGCTGTGGTCTGTTGTATTGAATTCTTTTAGTAATCACCAAACAGTGGCCACAGTTGGACCTTGTGTTTTCTATCTCTTAGCTAATTATATGAATGTAAAGATTTGCTCTACTATAAAAATCTCCTGTGAAAACCTGCCTTTCCTTTTTCATGTTTTGAGTATGGACACCCTTAATAATAGCTAGCATTTATACAGCACTTTTTTGGGGGGGGCGGTGTGAGGCAATCAAAGTTAAGTGACTTGCCCAGGGTCACACAGCTAGTAAATGTCAAGTGTCTGAGGCCAGATTTAACTCAGGTCCTCCTGACTTATAGCACTTTTAAGGTTTGCAAAGTGGTTTGCATGTGTTAACTTAGTTTGCTTTTGATAACACCCTTGTGAGGTAGGTGCTATTATTAAATGAGATAATATTTGTAAAGCACTTAGCACAGTGCCTGTCATATACTGGGCTCTGTGTAAATGCTTGTTCTCTTCCTTCTTTTATTACCTCAATTTTACGAATAAGGAAACTGAGACAAAGAAGATAAATCATTTGCTTTCAGTCTTCTGGATATATCCTAGTGTTTTCTTGGACTGAATGGAGGAACTTACTGGGTTTTTTCTTTTGTCTTTTTCATTGTTTTCATTTAGTTCCCTTTCAGGTCTTGGCTGGGGCATTTTAGGGAGAGCTGGGCTTTTCTAGGACCATTCACCTCTCTATTTTAAGCAGAAGTCTCCCCCTATTTTACACCTCTAAATCCCTCAGTATTATCCATCATTTTCTTTGTAATTCCTGTCTCTGGTGAATAGGTAGTCCTTTTTCTCACCAAAATCAGTCCTTCTTATGCTGTTAATTCTGTCCTTTCCAGTAGTAATGTATACTTGCAGACCCTACCTCTCTTTTAAACCAATTCTAAGGAAAACTTAATTTTGAAACATATGTCCACCTTTTGAAATAGATGTGAAAAACATTTGTACTTTAAGCTAACACCAGATGGCATATTCAGGAGTATAAAATAATTGTAGCTACTTGACATTAGGCTTTGATTTCTCAATCTCTTGGCTGATTTTTGGAAATATTATATGCTTAAAAATTTTTTTTTGACACTTTACAGTTCGTGCAGTGGATCCCTAGACCTGGAGTAAGGAAGACTTGAGTTAAAATTCAGTCTTAGACAGTTACTAGCTATATGACCCTGGACAAGTCATTCAGCTTCTGTTTGCCTCAGTTTACTCATCTGTAATATGGGAACAATGACAGCATCTATCTTGAGAGGTTATTGTGAGGTTCAAATGAAATAGTATTTATGAAGTGTTTAGCACAGTGCTTGGCACATAGTAAGTGCTATTTAAATGCTTATTTCCCTCCCCCTCCCAAAACCTGGGGAAGGAATGAATGAGTTTAGAGAAGGGAATTCAATTCAGAGCAACCTCTTCTTTTCAATAGCCTTTAAAATATGTATAAAGAATATATAGAGAGAATAAGTATCAGTTATTAAGGACTATGGAAATGTAAGGTGACATTTTCCTAGAGGACATGAATTAATGCACTCACAATAGTGAAGATTTAGATTTTCAAATTTAGTTTTTCTGTGGTTATCGTTTATGCTTTTTGTTTCTTTTGGTTTATGGTAACCACAGACAGACTTTTGTCATTTTTCATAAGCAGCATCCATTTTTTGAGTTGTTTTTAAGAGGTTTTTTTTACCCCATTAGAGATGTTTATCCTTGTGGTCGAGGAGATCTAGCACACAGTCCAAGTGTGAGGCTCTATGGATAATGAAGTTTTTAGGTGCTCCTGTGTGTGAATTATAACATCCTGCTGCTGCATCAAGCTCTGAAACATTGCAGTCCTCCCTGGAAGAGGTCCATATCTGGTTTCTGAATTTTCCTCCCAGTTAGCATATTTAGAATAGATATCCTATGTCCAGCCAACTCCAAAGTTGAACACTTGTTATATGGAAAGCACTTCTAGGTGCTGAAGGAGATTTTATTTTATATATATATATATACATATATATATATATATATAAATATTTTTTTTTTTACTGCTTGTGTGTTCTACCTTCAAAAGAGTTTTTATTTTAACATGTTGTAGCTCTCAACCAAATTTCAACCAAAACAAAATTTTGAAGATTAAAATAGTTTTTTGGTGAGCTAGTTGTAATATCTCTTTTAAGAAGTAGACCAGTTTTTAACACTGTTTAATAAAATTAGGTTGGAGCTAGAGATTTTGAGTGTAGTGTCAGTTGTTATTTGCATTCCACCTCAGCCTAATACTGAAATAACTAAGCAGACTTTAAAAGTCTTTGGTTGATATTATCTGGTTTGTTTTGGTGTGTGTGTGTGTGTGTGTGGCCATTGGGGTTAAGTGACTTGCCCAAAGTCACACAACTAGTGAGTGTTATGTGTCTGAGGGCGGATTTGAACTCAGGTCTTCCTGACTCCAGGGCTGGTGCTGTGTCCACTGCAGATAGCATCTGTTTTGAACCAAGACGATTATCTCCTACACCCCAGTAAAAATGTAATCATAATGAGTTCATTTTTGCTTAGTGTAGTGCTTACAGCAGTCTGACAAGTTAGGTTTGACTGCAGGTGATTGAACAAGTTCTGAGGAGGATGATAGCTTTAGATAATTGTCCATCCTAATTTCTTCCTGAATCAGGTCTTCAAATAAAATAACAGAGTCCCTCTTTGAATTTAGTTCTGAGACTAACAGATACTTTTTCTTAGTTTAGAATTTCAAAGCTAACTCTGAATGGTTGTGGTTAGCTGTTATTTTGCTAGTTTGTTAGGCTTTTTGTTTTTATAGATAATAGAAACAGAGACAGGTGCTAAGAAATGGATGTTAGCCTTCCTTTGTAAAGTTCTTATTTCTGATGCTGTAATATTATTTTTTATTTTGGGATATACAGCAGCTGAAGTTTGTCATCGTTTGTTAGAAATAACTAAAAAACAGCATGTGATATTAAATTTATAGGATAATTTAAAGTTGGTAACATGTTTTACATTCATTATGGCGTTTGAGTTTGACAATAGTGAAACCAAGAGCTTCAAATGACCTAACTGGTCACCCAGTGAGTAAATGTCAGAGGTTGGATTTACATCCAGCTTTAGTACAATGCTGACTGTTCTTTGCTTTTTACTTTAAAAGTAAGAATAATAGCCCACTACATTTTCCTGCTGACATATTACTATGTCTAATTGCTTATCTTTAGTGACACTGAGAGAAGCTTAATTGAGGGTAGAAAGTATGCACATGAAATGATCTACATTTTTACCATCATCTGCCTTGGCAAAGTTGACATGCTTATATGTTAGTATGGTTTTCATTACATTGTTCCTGTATAGTGAGGAGAGATTGGAGCTAGGGACGAGGAATTTTAAAAGACGAACCTTATCTAAAAGACACTGGTGTTTTTATTTTTACGACAACTAAGGGAGACATCTTGTCCTTTATGTGAAGAATATTGGACTTTGAGGCAGAAGTGATGAATCCAGGTATTGGGTCTGTCACTTAACCTGTTGTCAAGTGTTATTATGTTACTGTGAGGGAGGTTATTTGTAAACTGCTAGGAAGTATACAGTAAATGTAGTACCTTCCTACCTCTGCAGTCTTATTTCATATTACTCTCTTTCACATGCTCTTTATTCTAATCGAACTGGACTTGCTAGTTTTTCTGTGTACAAAATGTTCCATCTCTCTTGTGTGCCTTTGCACAGACTGTCCTTCCTTCATGAACTACACTCCCTCCTTGCTTCAGCTCAGTAGAACCTCTAGCTTCCTTCAAAAGTCCCACCTTCATGAAGCCTTTTTTTATCTCCCTCATTTTTAATTTTCTCTGCTTCTTAAATTTGCTTTGTATTTAATTTTGTTATTTGCTAATCTGTGTACATGTTTTACCCTTTCTTCTTAAGGACAACAATGGATTTGTTATTATCTCTGTCTCCTTTGCATCTAGATCAATACTTGCTAAGAGTAGGAACTTGATAAATGAGCTTTTGGTCAATTGAATTGTGAGCTGTTTAGAGGGATTCATTTAAAATGTCCCTTGTCTTCCATTTTACATTTTAGGTTGCCTTTCATGGTGATCCTGAAGGTGCACTTATCCAGTTTGCAACGTATGAAGAAGCAAAAAAAGCAATCTCTAGTACAGAAGCAATTTTGAATAATCGTTTTATTAAAGTTTATTGGCACCGAGAGGGGGCTGCCCAGCAACTGCAAACAGCTTCCCAGAAAGTAAGAGGAAAACTGTATGGGTGAAACAATTGTTTGCTGTTTAATTTCTGCATGTACCTAGAAATCCAAGTGGAAGGGAGACTTCTTTTTCTTTATTAGGTCTGTAACATGAAAATCAATGTTGGGGCCATATTTTTTAAAAAAAATTTATTTTCTGGAAAATCATCTTTATTGATTAATTTTATCCAGATCACAGTTTCTCCTAGCCTTTTAAAAGAAAGAAAAAAAAAGTTTTAGAGGAAAAGATCTGTAGGCATTTTTCTTCAAATTTTAAAAAAAAATTTTGTTACTTAACTTTAGACTTGTTCCGAAAGCATTTACAACTATGACAGAAATTTTAGGGTAGTTATAACTAGTATGTGATAATTTGAAATCTTTGCATGCTTTAGTGATTCTCATTTTTTCCTCAGTGCTTATCACCTTACAATTAACTGATTTACAATCTTTTTTTTGTTGTTCTTAGGTTATACAACCTTTAGTCCAGCAGCCCAGTTTACCTGTTGTGAAGCAGTCTGTGAAAGAACGATTAGGTCCAGTACCTTCAAGTAATGTTGAACCTGCAGAAACCCAGAGTGCTAGTACAGATATTCCTCAGGTATCAGCTACTGATTAAAATGATAGTTCTTTAATTTTTTTTTTTAATTATGCATCCTTATTTTAACCAGATTAAATACAGGTATTCTGGAATTTCCACAGAAACTTTCTACTAGTAATAACTCCCAATTTGGGTTAGTATTGCCATGTAAATTCCAATTTAAGGCTATAGGAATCCCTCCCTTTGTGAAACAGCAAAATTTTCTGGGAAGTAAAATTCTGTTAATCAATTTCTGTTTCCTTATTCAATTTAAAATTTTATCATGTGTTATCATTGAAAATTTATTAGTTAACTAAATAAAAAATTTTCAGGGAGGATTTAAAGATGGTAGCATCCTCTCTTTTGTACTATAGTAGTTAGCCTTTTCAGAACTTTGCATCAGCTTTCCTGCTCTGACATCTCTCTATTTACCTACCTGCCCCCAACCTAGATCATATGAATTTTCCCCATACATGCAGAGTCTCATGATTCTTTTTTTATCTGCAGTTCTAGTAATTAGTCTTAACATCTCTCTGTGTAGGGTTCAGTATTTATACTGTCTAATTGGTCCATATTATGATACCCCATTACATTTATCGAAGATATTATAGTCTGAAAATACATTGTGTCTGACATTAGTTTAACTAGCCATTTTTTGTGTCTCCAGAACAAAGAGTTTTGGGGAAAATTCGAATGTTTAATCAAATTACTGAATTAGGTATTAAATTTCCGAGTTGAATACAGAGCCTGTTTATATGGATTTAAGAAAAGAATATTTTATCTGGGGACAAAATTTTTTTTAAAGTTTTAAAGCATATTTAAACATTATGAATTTTTAAAATTTGCTAGTTAGTTAATTTAACAGCATAGCATCATAAAACCATAGATTTCTAGAACCAAGTGACCTAAAAGATATGCTAATCTAGTCTCCTCATTTAATATTTTCAATTCTCAGTGGTTGATTCTAATGCATGCTGGTTTTTTTGTTTTTTCCCCACAATTTATTAGAAACTTCCAAAACACTCTTTCTCTTCTGAAAACAAAAAAAAAGCAAAATAAAACACCATAAACATTGTTAGTACCGTCGTTCATACTAGTTAAGTTCAGTATAGACTAATAGATATTAAACAGTGGCAAACAAAATGTTCATAAATCCCAACAGAATTATGTATGCTTGGGGAAACACTGAATGTGTTCATTTTAATTTTTTTAGAATGTAACTAAGTTATCTGTGAAGGACAGGTTGGGTTTTGTATCAAAGCCATCTGTTTCAGCAACTGAAAAGGTAAGAAGAATAGCATGATATGTTTATTTTGGCTTCCTTATTGTTTTCAGTTACGATTTCAGGTGGCATCTCAATTTTTTTTAAAAGTGTATGCTTTTCCCTTGTGTCTGGAAGCTATTGTTTTATTGCACTTTTAGTCTCAATTTTTATTTTAAAATTTTTTACTCTCAATTCCATGAAAAATAAAAGTAACTCATTTGTTTTTTTTTTCCTTTCCTTTTTGCATCCAGCTTTTAAAATACTTTTCTCCCACTCTGTGCTCCCCCTGTTCTTTCTCTGTTTTCACTGTAGTTTCATCATCCACTAGATGTATGACCTTGGGCAGGTTAGTTAATCTCTCAGAGCCTTAGCATTATCATCTATTAAATGGGGATAATCAAAATTAGATTCTGTACAGTGTAGAATGGCTGTAAGGAAGGCATTTTGAAATGCTGTAAGCCAGACTATTGATTTAGGATGATATTACCCTCTTGTCTTTTCCTCATAAGAAGTGTTCTAAAATATCATTGATAACCTTTTTGTATCTATACATAAACCATTGACTTGTTCAGTTAAATTCAATCATCATTTTAAGTACAGAGAAAATCAGAATGACAGAATTATTAGTTAGAATGTTTTATTCCTTGACAGATGTGGCCTCTGATGTAGACATAGTTTGCGTCTCTAAATTAGCACTTAAATTGCTCCTCTAGGATTTGGAATTACAGCTGAGAATTGATGTCCACTTTGTGTTCTGGTCTCTTAAGATAATAGAATTTTAGGCCTGAGATTGTCTGTCCTTTTCACTTTATACCATAAAGAAACTAAATTTCAAATATCAGAAAAGTGTTAAGGTTCTTCCCTAAATCACATAGCTAGTTAGTTGGGAGAGTTGAAATGGTAATCCTTAGGTCTCCTGATTATTAGTCTTTTCATCTTTCTGTCACACAGCTAATAAGAATATTCATTGAATCTCTAGGTTTACTCTACTTCTCTTCTTCTTTGGCTATTCTTGAATTTGCCAGTCCCAAGAATTTGGGATTCTCTTAATTACCACTGAACTTTCCAAGACCATACTTATATTCTTTTCTCAAACGATCTATTCCTCCCACATTCCTAATCTCTGTCAGTGTTATTATTTTCTAAGGTACAAAAAGCTTTAGTGCCTTGGTATAATTTTTAATTCATTCTCCTTATTTCCTATCACTTATATAGTTTGGTTGTTCTTTGTTTAAAAGTATCTTTGACTTAAACACCATTTTCTCTTATACCTACAACATCTTTCCATTACATCTGGATTATTGCAGTAGCTTCCTAAATCCAACCTCTCTTTCCCCTTCCCTCCAAGTATCTGCCTTGTTATTCAATACTATATTCCTGGGCCAGATTTATCTTCCTTAATCAACACTTTACTTTGTGTTAAATCTTCTGTGTGCAAACCTAAATGACTGTACTATATATTATTGCATTAAAACTTACATTCTTTCTCATGGCTTCCATAATTGGATCTGGCCATACCTAGTCAAATTCTTTCTCATTACTCAGTTTGCCTCCATTTTCTCACTGTATATTAACATGCTATGTTTATTTCTACCTCTGTGTATTCACTTAGGTCATTCTTCTTTAATTTTTTTCTACTTTATCCATATCTAGTCATCTGCTTATACTATGGGGCCTTCTTTAATTAACCCTGCCTGCTCTGGTCTTCCCTTCTATCCTGTCCTCAGAACTTCTACAGCATTTAATTATATTGCCTTGTGTCATAAACTGTTCTTTATGAAGGTTAATGTTGTCTGCCCCATTGGATTCTAGGCTCCTGAAGAGTGAGATTCATATTTCTTTGCAAGGGAGTCCAGTTTAATGTTCAGTACATATTAAGCACTCAATAAATACTTGTTTATTGATTACAGATGATCAGACCAGATTTCTAATTCAAGAAGTACTTCTGCTCTTCTAGATGCTTTTCAGGCATTTGATTAGATTGAAAATCTAACTAAAGCTGATTTGTATTTAAATAGTTCACTTTCATTCTGTATTGTACAAACTACAAATTTGTCAAAAAACTACACAAATAGGGTAAACTAAAATTTCCTTTGTCATTTTTTCCCAAGATTTCCAAAGGAAAGGGGGTAAACAAAATTGAGGTGGAAATATTATCCATTTCTAAGAGAACTGATTGCAGCTTGTGAAAAGTTATGTATTTACCCTCTTTGCCTTACTTGATAACTGAAAGTTCTGTGAATTAATCATACTAGGTACTACTCATGTTAGTGAAACATGCCTTTTTATTGTCACAGCATCTTAGAGCTAGAGGAGACCTCATAGATTATGGACAGAAGTCCCTCCTCATAGCTTCCCTGATAAGCGTTTATCTAACTTTGGCTTAAAGATCCTCACCTGCCACCTTTCAAGGAAGCTTTACTTTTGCACAGTTTTATTGTCTTAATTGTTAGATTGTGGGACTTTTTGTTTTTTAATTGAGCCAGAAACATACCTTTTTGCAGTGGAAGGTGCAGAGATTGTTTTTTCCAAATTTTACAAAAGCCAGTTAGACTTTCTATATCTTTTTCTCTTTGGGACTACCATTTACATTGGGGGTAGAAAATAGGATAAAAAGAGCAACAGAAAGATGGAGAATAGCAGACAGATGAAAAAATTTCATCAGTTCAAGAAACAAATTGCTATGATTCCTTCAAATATTAAGATCATGCTGTGGCCTCAATTTGGAGAAGTCTTTTAATTAGCCATCATTAACTTTTATGATTTAACGTGTTTGTGATACATTAGTTACAGTTTTATGTGTGATAGGCATACTGTTGATATAATCAATTTTTACACTACTTTTATAACTGTGGCAATATGTTGTAATAGAAAGATAACTGTGTTGGAACTGACTTATACTCCCCTCTCTTACCTTATGTTTTCAGTTTGTAATAAGGGGGATGATAATAAACTGGAGGCATAGGGGTATAGTGGCTAGAGAGCTGCCTTAGAGTCAGGAAGATCTGAATTCAAGTCCAGCCTTTGACACAGACTGACCATACGTTACTGAGCATATTACTAATTCTGCACCCTAGGCAGATTTCTTAAGACTAAGTAACAGAAGAGTTGCTGATGGGATTTGCTAGATGGACTTTCCTCATTGGAAGCTCCCTACATCAACAAAATCAGGTTTGGTCCAAAAATTAACAAAAAAGCAAGGTAAAACAAATTTCTGCTGTCTTTGAAGGGTTGTAATGAGGGAAGTAATATATTAACTAAAGCACTGTATAAATTTTACTTTGATCGGTCACTAACAAGCTATATCACCTTTGGCAAATGAACTAATTACTATGGACTTCGTTTTGCTCTTCTAGAAAGTGAAGGGGATGACTAGATGATCTTACCTGAAAGGGACCTTCAGCTCTTAAATTCTATGAATGTCTGTTGTGCATAGTAGTATACCTATATTGAAAGTGTTGCTTTAAGCATTTTATTTTGAATCAGTATAGAGCTGGGACAGGGAGCTCCCTGGAGAGGAACTCTACTAATGCAGGTTGGCAACCTTGAAGTTAGTGTTTTTCCTTCTAATTAACAAGTATCTACTCCTCATTCCCTGTCTTTCTCATCCTCCACAAAACAAAACAAAATCCGGAGCAGCAAATACACATAGTCAAGCAAAACAAATCCCTACCTTGTCCATGTCCAAAAATGCATGTCTTTTTTTTTTTTTTGGTAAGGCAGTTGGGGTTAAGTGACTTGCCCAAGGTCACACAGCTAGTATATGTCAGGTGTTTGGTCTGAGGCCAGATTTGAACTCAGGTCCTCCTGACTTCAGGACCGCTGCTCTATCCACCGCACCACCTAGCTGCCCCCAAAAATGCATGTCTTAAACCTCCATATCTAACCTATCACTCCTCTGTCAGAATGTGGACACTATTCTATATCTTTTGTCTTCTGGAATCATGGTTGATCATCACACGTTGATTGTAGCTCTTAACTCTTTGAGAATTGTTCATTTTCACAGTGCTCTAGTAGAAATTTTTTTCCTGGTTCTGTTCACTTCACTTTGCATTAATTAAGAGTGAGGTTTGAGTTTCACCTGCTCCCCCCACTTATGTGTTTGTATAGATTTCTACTTGCACTGCCTCAGATTATCTGAGAAAATAAGTCATCCTCCCCACCTCACTCCCTTCTTCTCTAGTCTATTCTTTTTTCTTTTACCTTTCCTTTCGTTTAAGATCATCACAACATAGCAAGGTATCTGAATGTCCTCTATCTTATTTGGTTCCTTCTATCAGCATTATTGTTCTTAGGGAATACTGAGAATAATGTATAACACCCTCCCCTTCCCAGTAGAATACAAACACTTTTTCCTCATAAAGTCTTCTCTGAATTTTTTGTATTTACTTTTTGTTTCTTTTATTCTGTGTTTTCGTTTCTAAATTCATACTCAATTCTGGTCTTTACATTAGGAATACTTGGAGAACTCTTTCTCTGTTTCATTAAAATTACATTTTCCTTCTTGTAGAATTAAGCTCAGCTTAATCCTATATTTTACGCCTTTTGGACTATTATTCCATGCATTCTGCTCCCTTCTAGTAGTATCTGCCAAATCTTGTGTGATCCTAATTGTGGTTACTTGGTACTTGAATTTTGCCTACTTGCAGTATTTTTCTTTCATCTAGAGCAGGCCTGCATAACCTGCGGCTGTAAGTGGCCCTTAGGCATGCCAAAGGATTTCAGGTTGCCTGAGAAAAATGTAGAGGATGTTTTCCTCTATATTTTTCATGGGAGGCTAGAAATCCTTTGGCATGCTATAAGCGACCTGTAAGCTGTAAGTTGTGTAGATCTGATCTAGAGGGTCTGGGTTTTGACTGTCACATTCCTAGAAGTTTCCATTTCGGGATTTCTTTCAGGAGGTGATTGGGGGATTCCCTCTCCCCACCCACACAATCCGTCACCCCTTTTGCTTTCTGGTTCTAAGATATCTGAGTACTTATAATTTCTTTTTCTTTTTAATTATTTTTAAATTTTTTTTTTTTTTTTAACAAGGCAGTTGGTATTAAGTGACTTGCCTAGGGTCACATAGCTAGTAAGTGTAAAGTATCTGGTCTGAGACTGGATTTGAACTCAGGTCCTCCTGACTCCAGGGCCAGTGCTGTATTCACTGTGCATCTAGCTGCCCTTTCTGATTTTTTGAAATGTGAGGTCTGGACTCTTTTGGTCATGAGTTTCAGGTAATTCAGTGTTTCTTACATTATTTCTCCTTGATTAGTGTTTTTGATTGGAGATACCATACATTTTCTTCTATTTTTTTCTATTGCTTCAATTTGTTTTAGTATTTCTTTCTGTCTCATAGAATTGTTAACTTCTATTTGGTCCATTCTGATTATCAGGGGCTCTGTTACTTGGGTAAGATTTTGTACCTCTTCTGAGTTACTAATTGTCTTTCCAAATCTCTCCTAGATAGCTCTCATTTCTTTTCCAGTTCTTTCCTTTATTGCTCTCATTTCATTTATTCTATTTTTAAATTCTATTTTTAAGAAGTCTTACATAATTTCTTTTAGCAATTCTAATTATTCTTATAGGCAAGATATATTTTTCTTGGAGGCTTTGCTTATAGATGTTTTGGAATTATTCCCCTCTTCTGCTTTTTTGCCATGGGCATCCATGGCCTCATAATAGTGTTTTATCTTTTTTGTGTGGTTATTCTTCCAGTAATATGTTCTGGACAACTTGGTGTTGCTAATTGGGAAGCTCAGAGGGGTGAGTCTATATTCTAGAACACTCTGAGTGACCTCTTTGTCCCCCCAGCTGCTTTTCTGGGAGGTGAGGGGACTATGTCCACAATCTCTTCTGGGAGAACCGAAGCTTAGAATTCTAGGCACTGAGTTTGGACTCCTCAGCTTTCTTGGAGACTACTCACTGTTGGCATGGATGGGGGCCTAAGTTTGAGATCATCTCTTAGTATCCCTGTGCTTCTGCCCTAGCTCCAGGCCATGAATGCTGAGTCAGAGCTTTTAGCCCTTATGGAAAGCTTACCTAACTAGGAGGCTCTGGGTGCTGAGTCTGAGCTTCTGGGCCCTCTAGAAGACCCAGCTCTGCTGGCTTGGTCTGGGGCCGAGTCCAAGATCAGCTTTGGGCATTTCTGTACTTCTAGTCTTGCTCTGGGCCCTTCACACCATATCTGCAGTATTGATCTCTCTGGGAGACAACCTATAAGGTTGCCTTAGCTTGGGGCCCTGATTTTGGGCCCTCTGGGAAACCCAGCACTACTGGCCTGGGCAGGGACTTGAGTCTGAGATCAACTTTGGGCATCTCTGCCCTGCTGGCCTACCTTAGGCCCTGAGTGTTGCATCCACATTCTCTGCCCTCTGGGAGTTTTGTGCTGCTGATCTAGCTCTGGGTTCTGGGCACTGAGTCTGGGCTCCTGGCCCTCTGAGAGACCCTTGCTTTTGAGCTGGGCCAGGGCCTAGGTCAGTGATCAGCTCTGGGTGTCCTGCTCTGTTGGCCTTGCTCTGAGCCCTGGAAGCTAAGTCCATAATCCCAAACTGCTCCTATTCCATAGTTCGTATTCTGGTTTCTTGTTTATAGGTCAGATTTGTGATCTTGGGCTGGACAAATAACTTATTGCAGTTTTTTCCATTTCCTGATCACTTCTGGGTCTGTCACTCTTTTTAGGTCAATGGAGTAGTTTTGGCAGGAGCTGGGCTGCACTCCTCCTACTCTGCTGTCTTGGCAGGTCTCCTCTCCAACTTAACAGTCTTAAAAGAGTTGCCTAGAGCAGTGAAAGGTTAAGTTACTTGCCCAGGGTCACACTGCCAGTATATGTTAGAAGCAGTATTGGAACCCAGGTCTTCCTATCTTCAAGGCCAGTTTTCTCTGTCTACCATGCCATGATTCCTCACGTTATCATGAATATAGGTATTAAAATAGCACGCCTTTGTATTGTAGCCATATTGGTATTTGCAACAGAGGCCTGTTTATGAAAATGTGGTGCTTCCTTATTTTTAGATGATAGTGATAATGAAAAGGTAGTATACATATGGTGCTTTGATGACTTAATTTGAGTTATACTTTTATTATATTAAATTTAGTATTTGCAGAGTACTGTTTTCTTCATTTTTCTTCAAGAGAAAAACTAGGTTTCTTTTCCTTTGTAAGTTATTGCTGCATGGTTTACCTAAATCAAGTGTAGGTGATCCTTTTCCTGTTGAGAGCTTATGTGGTGCAGTGTGGGACGAAAACCTAGCTCTCAGCCAAATTGAAGCAAAAAAAATGTATAATTGAAAAAAAAGAAAAAAAAGAAAAAAATTGCACAAATCTACCTGATTTTAAAATTTTGAACAAATTATACCACATATATTTAAAATACATACAACAAATACATACCACAAACATTAAAAAATATTTAAATTCATATCATGGCTACTGGTGAATGTAAAGGAAGGGTAAAAAGGAAAAGAGGGAGAAGAAGAGTGGATAATTGACCAATAAAAGAGATAGGCATAAAGAAAAAGAGATAGACCAAAGAAGTAGGAGAAGAAAAGAGGACCTGTTAGTTGGTTGGAAGGTATTAGTAAAATTTCACATCACTCTCAGCATTCAGGAAGGTTTTTTTCTCATGAATTTCTGGAATACAAATTAGTCAAAACCATAGCATCATTTAAGATCTCTCTGAAAAGGAGACAACATGCTACTAAGGAGGTTGGGGAAATATTCTTTATTATTTCAGCTTTCATTTCACTATCTCACCCTCCTTTCCATTACCTGGGGTCATACTGTCTTCCTAGGAATTTAGAAAGTGCTACTACATTTCTTAACAAAGAAAAATATATTAGCAGAGTGATGATAGGAGTTCTTTCTTTATTTCCACTTCCTGCCCTTGATTTGTGTTGTGACCTTTAGGGTGTTGCTGCCTCTGTTCCTTAGATATGTTAAAATAGCTGATACTCTTGAAGATACTCTTCAAGGCCTTTTCTTTTTTCATTAAGAACTTTAGAATTAGTATAACCATAGCAAGGGACTGTGATCATAGTTTCTGAATCTGAAATGAAGTATGTGTAATCTTGAAATTGTGAATATCCAGGAAATGCCTGGGATTATTTTCTTTCTAACTTTAGGAGACAGTGGCCAGATCAATATTAACTTAACATTTAATTCACACTTCATGTGTATTTTACCTAATAAAGCCTTTTAAAAAAGACTGAGTTAATGTTCTTTACCACTAGTGACACAGAATAAGTTTGATCCCTAATCCCATTTGACTGTAGTATAATCAATGCTCAATTAGCAAACAGTAAACAGAAAATTTATAAATAGTATCTGTGATATGTAATTCAATTGTGGTAGAAGAATACACATGCTTATATTTTATTTCAAGATTATAATTGTAGTTTTAGATGTCATTTGAATGAAGGTTTTCAGTAATCATATATATTGTTATTGTAGTTATCAGACTTTTTTGCCTTCAAATTGTGCTTTCCTTATTTCTCCCTGACACTGCTCCCCACTCCTCCCAATCCGTTTTTGCTCAGATAAGATTCTTGTAAAATTTCTTACTTAGGGAAAATGTACCATTGATTTCCCTTTACTGTTTAATGTGAAATTTGTGTTAATATGATTTCTCAGTGATATTATTACATTTTAGATATCTAAGATACTCATTTTAAAATGGAGTATTAAAACAGAGTCTAAGTTTTTTGTAGGAAACAACAGATATAAGAGAAAATAATTAATTTGTGTTGTTAGGTGTTGTCTACTTCTACTGGCCTCACAAAAACAGTGTACAATCCAGCTGCTTTGAAAGCTGCGCAGAAATCCTTACCTGCTGTTTCCATCTCTACATTAGATAACAGCGAAGCACAGAAAAAAAAACAGGTAAATCAAATTGAGATGTTGCAAAGGTTTGTTTGCAGAAAGCTTCTTTATAATTGGTTTTTATGTTTGTTTTCTTAGGCCTAATTAGGGCAGGACCAAAAAAAAAAAACCCAAACCTTTTAAATTAGTATGTAGATCTTGGGCAAGTCATGTTCATTTAAAAAACATTAGTTTTAATAAATTTGCCAGTGTAGTGCATCTTTATAATTTCCATCTAGCATAGGATCACAGATTTATAGGTAGAAGGGTTATCAGGTTGAACCCCCTTTTAAAATTAAAGTGTTCTTGACTCCAGGTCCAGTGCTCTATCCCTTCTATACTACATTGCAAACAATAATCAGCCAGTATTTCGTAAGTACCTAGTATGTGCTAAGTACTGTGGATACAAGTACAATTTGTGAAATTGCCTGCTGGCAATGAACTTCTTTTTTTTTTTTTTTTTTTTTTTTGCTTTTTGCTTTTTGCCTTTTGCTAGGCAGTTGGGGTTAAGTGACTTGCCCAGAGTCACACAGCTAGTACATGTTGTGTGTTGTGTGACTGAGACAGGATTTGAATTCGGGTCCTCCTGCTCTATCCACTGCGCCACCTAGCTGCTCGAACTTGTCTTCTAATTGGGAAAACAAGTTCATATAAAATCTATACAGCATAAATATAAAGTTTATTTAGACACATACATACACACACAAAATAGTTAGATATAAATATGAATATAACGTTGTAAGGGAGGTCATTAGTAATTGAAATTTGTGTGGGGAACCGGAAAACTTTCATGCAGAAGATTGTGCCTCAACTATTCTTGACAGGACTCTGAGGTACAATGGTAAAGATGAGGGTATACATTTCAGGAATAGCGGAACATCCAGAGCATTAGCATGAAGAAGGAAAATGGACTGTCATATGTGAGGAATAAAGAGATGGTCATTTTGGCTGGATTATAACATTAATTATTTGTTAAGGTCTTACTATGCAAAGAAAGGCAAAAGACAGTCAAATTTCAAGGAATCATAGTCTAATGGGGGAGAGAACATGTAAACAGCAGTGTGTGAGTGAGATTTATTCAGGATAAATTGGAGGTTATCAACAGCACAGATGGAACAGTACAAATGGAAAGTACTAACGTTAAAAAGGACCAAAAAAGATTTCTTATAGAAGGTGGGATCTTAACTGGGACTTGAAAGAAGCCAGGAGGTGGAGATGATGCAGGAGAACATTCCATGAAGAAAGAACAAGCAGTGAAAATGCCTGGGGTCGGGAGATGGAATGTTTTGTTTGAAGAAGGACAAAGAGGCCAGTGTCACTGGATCAAAGAGTATGTAGGGGAAGGGAGGGGGGAGAGAAGGTCATCTGAAAAAGACTGAACAGGTAGAAAAGGACCATATTATGTGGGCATTGAATGCCAGTCAGAGGATTTTATATTTCATCTTGGAGTGATGTGGAGCCACTGGAATTTATTTGGGTGGGGTGAGAGTGGTGCTTTAGGATGTTGGGACCTGTGCTTTAGGATGATCACTTTGACACTGAGTGGAGGATGGGTGGGGAAGCGAAGAGACTTGGATCAAGCAACAAGACAAACCAGCAGGCTAATTCTGTTTTATACTACAGGCATGATGCAGTGAGGGCCCGTACCAGGACGATGGCAGTGTCAGAGAACAGAAGGGGCATGCGTACAAGGTGTTAGGAATGTAGAAGGGACTTGACTTGGTAATAGATGGGATATGGTGCAGTAATAGAGAGTGAGGAGTCAAGGATGACACTCAGGTTGTGAGCCTGGATGACTGGGAGGATGGAGGTACCTTCAACAATAATAAAAAAATTAGAAAGAGGGGAGGGCTTGGGAAAAGATAATGATTTCTTTCTGAATATGTTAAGTTTAAGATGAATATAGGACCTTCTTTTTGAGATGTTTTTAATGGGAACTGGGGAAGTAAGACTGGAGGTCAGCAGAGATATTAGGGCTGAATAAGTAGATTGGAGGAACATCAGTACAGAGACGAGTCTGTGAGAGCTGATAAGATTGAGAAGAGGAGAGGGCCCAGGATAACCCTGTGGGTACCCAAGGTTAGCACCTATGGTCTGAATGAAGATTCTCCCAAAAGATTCTCAGAAAGAGTAGTTAGATAAGTAGAAGGAAAGAGAAATGTCACAAAAGCCTGGTGAGAACAAAGTATCAAAGAGAAGAGGGTGATCAACAGTGTCAGAGACTGCAGAAATGTTGAAGATTAAGAAAAGGCAGTTCAATTTGACAAATAACAGATTATTGATAATTTTGGAGACAACAGTTTCTGTTGAACAACAGGGCCAATATCCAGACTAAAAGTAGATAAGAAAAGATTGAGAGGAAAGAAGGTGGAAACACCTATTGAAATGGCATTCTCAAAGAGTTTAGCCATAAAAGGGAGGGGAGATATGAGACAGTAGCTAGTTGGGGATTCCTTGATCAAATGAAGATGTTATGAGGATATGAGAGCTATAGATATGTTTGTAGGCACATGGGGAAGTAGAGAATAGATCAAGAGAGGTTTGGATAGAGTGGGCAGTCTACTAGAGGCCACAGGGTAAAATGAGTTCACTTTTATTTGTAGCCTTGTCAAGGCGAAGGATCACCTCATCATGTGAGAGATAATGGCAGAAGGCATCTAGGTGATGTGGGATGAGGAGAAGGGGAGAAGTGGGAGCTCTCGTTTTTCAGTGAAGTATGAGGAAAGGTTTTCTTAGCTTAGTGGGTACATGAGAAGAGCTAAGGAAAGTTTGAGACAGGATGAAAAGCTGCTGTGGAAAAGCTGCTGTGGCAAGTGAGTCAATTGGAGAGGTGTAAAAGGATTGCCTTGCTGTAATGGGGGCCCAGTGGAGATTATGTAGCATAGGTTTGTAGTGGATTCAGTCAGCAAGGTTATATAATTTTCTCAACTTAATTTGGCAACATGTAAGTAGGAGTGAAAACAGCCCATGGTGGAAGTAATCTAAGTTGTTTGTTAGGGAAAGACCAGCAGTAAGGTGAAAGGACAAGGAGTATCTGAGAAAAAGACAATGTAGAATTGAACTGGTTCAATGATAAGGAAGGAGAGGTTCCACAACAAGGTGCAGAGGTTATCACGTGGTATAGAAATTTAGAGGTTAAGGGATTAGAGGTCTTAGTGAGAATGAAGAACAGGTTTCAGGGTTGTAACACAGAGGGAGAAGTATAATGTTAACTTAATCTGATTGTGATCAGATTAGGGAATTTTAACATTCATAAACATGGAAGTGGCACAGTTGTCAGTGATGGTGAGACCAAGAATATAATCATCTCTGTATCTAGCTGTGGTGGTGTGGAGAAGTAAGTCATAGGAAAGGAGCAAGTTGAGAAACTGGGGGAGTAAGGAAGGGTGTTGGAATATTAAATACCAATGTTGAAATCTCCAAGTATAGAGAATGCTGTGAGGAGAGGCTCCTAAGTGGTTTTGTTGGAGGGAGAACCTAGAAGAAGCAAAGAGTATTCCAACTTCTCTACCTAGTCCAGGGAGTTGTGGGGGAATAGGAGGAGGATGAGTGAAAGGGCAGCCAGGCAAGCTGTGTAATCAAGATGGGGTCAGGTCTCAATGGGAGAAGATAAAATCAGAAGATAAAAGGAATGGGAAAGGAAAAGATTTAACATGAAAACAAGTTTATTTTCTATGGGAGTAAGTATTCCAAAGAACATATAGGAGGGAGTGGATAGCTTTAGAGTAGAATATTGGGGACTTGGGTTGAGAGGGATAGGAATAAGGGAGCCAATAAGTAGGAGGTAGAGAATGAGGTTTGAATAATGACAGTCAAGGGTTCAGGATCACTGAGATTCTTAAAAGGTGTGACTAGGTGAGAGTTTGTTAGTTATAGAGGAATGAGTTCATGTGTATTATAAACATTGCTAGGAGTTTGACCCCAGGATTGAGTTCTCTCAGGGTGTTAGGCAGCTTATGAGAGGACAAGTTAGCTGAGGGAACAAGTTAGAATTAGCTGTTGGAATGGCATTTCTTTCCTATCCCTTCAGGCAGTCCAGGCCAAGGAGGAATGATGTTTGTTTCTCTATCCCCTGCAGGCTGGAAGGGTTTTCTGTAAGTAGGAAGAGGGCAGTCTAGGAGACCAGGCAGGCAATGGAATGGCATCTTTCTGTCTCATGCAGATAGGAGTGATGCCCCACAAGTAGGAAGAGACCAGTACATGTTGGAATGGTATCTCTCTTATACCCTGGGAGAAAAAAGAGCCAACCTAGGAGATCAGGCACACAAAGGAATCACATCTCTCTGATCTCAAGCAGATAGGAAGAGTCAGTCTAGGAGACCAGTATTCATTAATGTACACAGTGCAGGAGAGGGGATAATGTCAAACAAAGCTAGAAAGATAGGTTGGGGCCAGGCTGTGAAGAAATTTGAAAGCTAAACAAAAGTATTTGTATTTTATCCTAGAAGCGGTAGCAAGCTGTTATATTTGTTTGAAGAAGGGAGTCACAGGTTACTTTGGCGGCAGTCTACAGGATGTACTAGAGTAGTGAAAGACTTGAGGCAGGACCACCAATTAGAAGGCTATTGTAATAATCTAATAGATGAAGCTGAACTAAGGTGGTGAAAAAGGGGTCCAATGAGAGAGATGTTGGGAAGGCAGAAATGGCAAGATTTGGTATCTGATTGGATTTGTGAAGTGAGGATGGGTGAGGTGTTCAAGATAATATGGAATTATAAATCTTAGACCCTGGAAAGATTAGAGGGAATGAGTTCAATTTTAAACATACTGAATTTTAGATGTCTCTAGGACATTAATTTGAAATATCCAGTAGGCAATTGGTAATGTAGGTCTGGGGACAATAGATTGGTGAATCTTCTTCATCGAGATGATAGTTAAACTCATGGAAATTGAAAAGGTTACTATGAGAAGATAAGAGAAAAGAAGAGGGCATAGAACAGAACCTCAGGGAACATGCACAATGAGAAGGCTGTAGATGATTTAATGATAAGCCAGTAAGATAGGATGTAGATGATAACCCAAAAAAGAGACTGAGAAGGAGCAATCAGACTGGTAGGAAGCATAAGAAGGAGAGATTAGAGTCTCTAAAATCCACAAAGGAGGGAAGAGACAGCAGTCAACTATGTCAGATGCAGCAAATAAGATGAGAAGACTGAAGAATGAGAAAGGACCATCAAATTTGGCAATTAAGACATCATTGGTCACTTTGAAGTGAACAGTTTCGGTTGACCCATGAGATGTAAAGCTGGATTGATAAAGAATTGAAGAATGAAGTTAATAAGAAAAGAGGAATTTAAGATAGCTAGTGTAGACAGCACTTTCAAGGACTTGGGCTGAGTAAGGGAGGACAGAAAAGGACATTAGCTCGAGGGAATGGCAGAGTTGATCGAAGATTTTTAAGCAGATGGAGGAGACTTGGACATATTTGAAGGCATTTGGGAATGACCCACTTGATCTAGAGAGGAGGGAGATTCATGCAAGAGAGGGAGATGATTGCGTATGCAGTTTACTAGAGAAGATGAGGGGGGATGGCATCGAGTGCAAATATAGAGGGGTTGACTTTGGCAAGGAAAAGGGCAACCTCTTAGTCAGAGCCTGAGGGAAATGAGACTTTTCTTTGATTAAAATACATAGCCAAAATAAGACCAAGCTTAATAATTTGATATTCTTAATAAGTGTGATTCTTAGCTTGGTTCAGTGCTATTTTAACATTTTTATTATTGATTTGGGTAAAAGGCATAACTAACATAGTAATCAAACTTGCAGATTATACAAAGTTGTGAGGATGAGGGGTCAGTGAGATATTCACGATTATAGTGATAGAAACTATCTAGGATATTAATAGGTTAGAGCATTGAGCCTTAATTCAGTAAGATTAAAAATAAGTAAAATCCTACATTTGGATTCAGAAAGGGAACATCACAAATACAAGTGCAGGCAGGGACATAATTATACAACAGTTTATCTGAAAAAGATATTTGGGATTTAGTGGACTGTCAGCTCAAGATGAGTTGTCTTGGGAGTTGTCTTGGTTGTCTTGAGAGGCATAGCTTTGTGGAGTAAAGAGGTGATCATCTCTCTGTACTCTGCCCTGTCAGACCACATCTGGAGCATTGTACTCAATTCTGGGTGCTACAGTTTAGGAAGGACAGAGAAGCTGGAGAATATCCAGAGGAAGGCAACCAGAAGGTGAAGGCCCTGGAGTCCGTGTCATATGAAGAGGAAGGCACAGAAGAGAAGACTCAGTGGGGACACCATAGCTGGCTTCAAGTATTTGAAGGATTGTTATGTGGAGGGAGGGATTTTGTGTTTGAGGACAGAACTAGAAGCAGTGGGTGGAAGTTGCAGAGAGGATAAGTCATGCTTGATATCAGGAAAAGCTTGCTAACAAATAGAGTTGTCTCTAGCAGTCTGCGTCAGGAGGTCTCCTCAGGAGAGGTCTTAAAGCAGCGGCTTGAAGAGTATGGAATATTGGGAGTTCTCTTGGTGGAGATTTTGGGATCCTGTCAACTCTTGAACCATAATACATATACTTTGGAATTGCTATATTTTATGTTTAATTTTATTTAATAAAGCTAGACTTGACCATTTTCCAAATAAACATATTTTTGGGGAGAAATGTATATTGATACTTTGTGATTTTTTTTCCTCTTACTCTGTCTTTCCTTATAGGAAGCACTAAAATTGCAACAGGATGTGAGAAAAAAGAAGCAAGAGATTTTAGAAAAGCACATTGAAACACAGAAGGTAACATGTCAGTTTAATTTGAGGATACATTTACGTGTGGTTTCTAGTTTTCTATGAGTTTTAATTCTACTTTAATAAGTTAATATTTATTTTAAAAATTACTCGGAAGCACAGTGTTTATCTTGGTTAGATGCAATTGTAAAGGACAACAGTGAGAAAAAATTGGTAGTTTCCATGTGCACATGCTGTATTTCTCTGGTTCTTTGTTTAAAAAATGAATCAAGGACACATGGAATTACTGTAGACTTCTTGAATTTCTGTTCCATGATATTGATATGAGCATTTCTTGATCATTTGAAGTCTTAGCAAAAATAGTGTCATGAGTAAATTAAAATTATGAGTGGCCCTAAATCATTTAGATTTATCTTTGGAATTGTACTTAATTTCATTAAGTGTGTGATTTATAATTAAAATTCACAGTTCTTTAAATGACTGTTCAGTTTTAACTCAAAAAACTACTATTTGAGGCTATTATTTGTAAAAGTTGTAAGCATTAGGGGAAAAAAGTGAATCCATCTTCATTGAGAGGGACATGAAAAGATATTTTACTTCCTTGTCATGTACACTTCTGCCATGTTCCCTGTGTTAGGTGAAGAGTACTGCTCTTTTGATTAATTCAGAGCATAAGCTACCCTTTCCAAGCTTATTAACTATCTGATTCACATTTCTCCAAAAAAGGAAGCAATTAAAGTTTTTGATTTGCAACTTACAAGGGAGGAAAACTTAAACCTGTTTTCCTTATGTGGCTTTTTCTGCATTCCAAATGGAGTAAAAATGTGCAGGAAAGGTGACACCCTTATTAAAGTATATAAAAACAGAACTGAGAACTTGATTTTTGCATAATTTCAAATTGTTTTAATGCCCAGTTGTTAAGAGGTTTAAAAAATCATTTTAATCCATTGAAATAAATCTGAACATTTCAGTTGAGGACCATCCATAGTCTGAATTTACTAACATTTTGATGTTTATATGTATATATTCATTTAAAATGTGTGTTCTTTCCTATTCTTTACTGTACTATGTAAATACCTTTGTTTATATTTTCCTTTAACAATTTAATAAATTTAAAAAATTTGATAGATGTTAATTTCAAAACTGGAGAAAAACAAAGCAATGAAGTCTGAAGATAAGGCAGAAATAATGAAAACTTTGGAGGCATTGACGAATAGCATTACTAAATTAAAAGATGAGTTGAAAGCTGTTTCATCTGGAAGCTCCCTTCCCAAAAGTGTGAAAACCAAAGCTCAGGTACTTTATTCAATTAAAAGTTAAAATGAATTGTATCTCAGTCATCTCTGTAGCATGCTAATGCATTATCTGTAAAAACATACTAATGACATAATGTCATTTTTAATAAAGCCATTCCCTAGGAAGTTCAGCATAGTTTTCTTATTTTCATATTTTAGGTAATAATCTCATGAAAATGATGGTGTTATTCCAATTTTATTTTAAAAGTTTGGAGCTTAATGAAGACTATTAAGTGAGTCAAGGGATAACTAAGCAGTAGAATCTAAATCTTTTGACTGTCTTTTTTCCTTACTTTAAGTATTAGAAATTATTTATCGTTTAGAGCTGTATGCTGGGACAGTCACATCCAAACTGATCACAACCAAATTCTGTAACCCAAACAAAGAACCTTATGGTGAAAACTTCAGTTCTCAGGGCTTTCTGGTGTAACTTTGTTAGACAGTTAAAGGATTTCAATCTGTGATTTTACCATGTAGAAACTCCCTCTGCTGTTGCACATCAGCAACTCACCTGTAACTAGAGTCTTAGATAATTATCTGAGATACTGATAGGTGAAGTGACTTGTCTTTAGTCCCTATAAGCTAGTTTGTTTCAGAACCAAGACTTGTATCCAGATCTTTCCAGTTGCAAGTTTTATTCACTTTACCTCTCTGGGGTACTGGTAGTATTACAGAAATAGCTCACAATCAGTCCTGAGAAATTGAGTTTTCTAGTTGCATGCTTGACATTATGATGTTGAAATTGAGGCAGTGGGATTGTCAGTAAGTCCAGTCTTTCCAGTCACACCTCTGACACTTGTTGGACAAGTCACCTTACTGATCCTCAGTTTCCATTTTCTTTAAAAGTGACATAGTATCTGTGGTTGCTATTTCAAAGAGTTAGTGTGAGGTTCAAATGACATTTATGTAAAGTTGTTTGTAGATTTTCTAGTGATATATAAATGTCAGCTGTTGATGTTAAAATTATAACCATATCCACATTCCCTCATTTTTCACAAAATAAAAAAGTACTGAGTATATGACAGTTGTTGTGTGTCCTAGACTTGTATGCTATGGAACTCTACATTTTAAGGAATTCTTGAAATATGAAAATTTTCAAATGTTATGGATAAATGAAGTGAAATCCTGAAGACCTATCACTTCCTTTTCCCCCAAATGTTCTTTGTAATAACTCTTGTTTCAGTACTGGTTCTGAAGCACCTATATGTAGGACAGTGTGCTAGATAAAAAGTTATATAAAATAGTTCCTAATTACAGTTTGATAGGGGAGATAACATGTCTATAGTTCTCTTATCTTTTAAGACCATATGTAAGTGCCATCGAAATGCAAAGGATAAAGAGATGAAGGCTGTTGAAGGTGGAATCTGGGAATAATTGTGGAAGGAGTTTGAAGCTTTTGATTTGGGCCTTGAGGGAATAGGTAGTATCTTACTCCTTTAGGAATTCTCAGAAGCCTCCAGGCTACATGTCAAGAATGCCTTTATTTACAGTGTTAGATTGACCATATTTCTCTGGCCCTTGATTAGTTTTGTCTCGTCTTTATAAATTTTTTAACCTAAAATGAGTACCAAATAAATTGACTCGTTAACCAGTAAGTATTTATTTAGCCTCTCCTATGTGCCCAGGACTCTGCAAGGTCCTTTGGGCAGTGCAGGGTAGAGTGGAGAATGCAGATAAAGTATAAGACTTGTCCCTAAATGCAACAGACAATGTACAGGAGAATATAAATTAAGTGATACAGATTATAAGAACTATAGAATTTCAAAGCAGAAAATGATTAATGAATGCTGAAGTTGGCAGGGGAAACTTCATGAAGAAATTGAGTTAGGTCTTGAAGGGTTAGGTAAGATTCTAATAGATGGGAGGGAGTTATAAATGTAAACAAATACCTCACCTGTAGTCTTGATAATATTTCAGATGCAGAAAGAATTGCTGGACACAGAGCTGGATTTGTATAAGAAGATGCAGGCTGGAGAAGAAGTCACTGAACTTAGGAGAAAATACACAGAACTACAGCTTGAAGTATGTTTCATCAGTATCATAAGACAAAAGGGAACCTGTAATAGTCTTTTTCAAAAATGTTGCTTCTGTATTTGATAGCAGTGATTAATACCTGCCATGTGTTCTGGGGCATGGCACACCCACCGTGGCCTCACATTTTCTTTCAGCATTTGAGTGTACAGAGAATTGGGGCATATAAAGTTTAAATTACAGGCCCTGTTTTTCTGGTGCTTAGATTAGTAGAGGGTAAGGAAGAAAAAAAGCATGAATGTACTCTTTGTGACTCCAGTTTCCATATTTTGGAGTCTGGGTTTAGAAGAAGGAAGTAAGAAAAGTATGTTGATAGGCTAGGTAGGAGAGAGGGATCAAAGTAGTGCCTTGTGTCATCATCTCAGTCCACACCTGTATTGTTGTTGTTTTTTTTTTTTTACTTGTATGACAAACACATGTTGGGATATAGTCTTTGGAAGATCATAGTCCTATTTTTATTAAAAATAAATAAACAATTCCCAAAATACACACTAAAATCAATAAAGAAAGATGGTTATTGACTGTACTTATAAATGTACACTTTTGTAATTTACCGTTTTTTAAAAAGAGAAATAAAAGTTATGTACTTAAGTTCATCATGGTAATGCCAGTGTTCATAGTTAAAGTTCTGTTGACATTTAATATTATCTTCATATAGTTTTAGGTGATATGTACATTCTATGGGATCTGCTTTTTTCATTCATAAATCTTATCAAACTCCTTTGAATTCTTCGTATTACTTATTATGGGGCAAAAATATTGGTTTTTTTTTTCATATATCACAGTTTCTTTGGCTATTCTTCAGTTATTATTATAAAGTTGTTTTTAACTTTCTGCATTTACAAGTAGTCCATAGCCTATGGAAAGGTTTCATGTTACAGAAATGGCATAGTGCCGTTGACAGGGCACTAAATTTGAGGGCAGAACATCCATTTTTAAATCTCACCTCAAGACAACCTTAACTGCTTTGTGACCTTGGTCAAGTCACTGAATCTCTCTATGCCTGGTTTCTTCATTTGTAAAATGAAGGGGTCAGAATGATTGATGATTCTGGTTTCTTTGTAACACAGTGCCTGGCACATCGTGCTTAATAAAAATTTACTGAATTGTAGCTCTTAATCTATGACTGACTTTTTTTCATTACTACTTTGTGCTGTAATGTTATCTAAGATGGTAGGGTTTAAATTTTTTCCCAGTTAGAAATTGAACTTTTTTTTTCCTCTCTAACCTTTAGTACCTTAGCACATAAGGTCGTCTTCACTTTATTTGTTGAATCATGCTATTTCTAGTCAATTTTGTATCATTTAAAATATAGTGGACTATTCATAGTGCTTAAGAAAGTTTTGCCTATAGGTGGTGCTGTGGATGTTTACAAAAACAAAACACAACACATAATTTCCTTTTGATTAGGCTACATTTTTTATTTACTTAACAAATTCTTAATTAATTTTATCACTTGGTTGCATTAAGATTCTGGAGTTTTAACAAGAATGTTAATTTTTTAAAATGTAAAACGAGATATGGGGTAAGAAAGGTAAGCCCCATTCATGATATGGTTTGGTGATATTTTCTACATAGTTTGCAGATTTTGTTTTATTGGTAGAAAACCAGTTAATATCTTAATGTTTTTTGCAGGGGGGGAGAAATAATATGGGTTTAATTTTAAAGATGGAAAGGTTGGATATTGATATTTTAATTGTGTTATATTGGTTTCTTATAGGTTAAAAAATGGAGCTCTGGATTTAAAGTTTTAATTCACAATTTCAGCAGTTGCAAATAAAGCATTTTAGTTGTTTAAGTGGCACACCTACATGCAAACTTGCATTCTGCCAGTGTTGTGGCTAAAGTTTAAATTGCAACTAATACTAACATCTACAGTGAAAACATCATTTAGGTTTTAGTTGGCTTTCTCTAATTTTAAGATTAAACATTCTCCTAAGAGCTCAGACTGGTAATGCTACTCTTATTCAAAGTAATAAAGTTAATCATCGGTTTCCTTTATTGAAAAAAAAAAAACCTAGCACTATTATTATTTTGTGATGATTTTTCAAAAATTAAAAATAATGATCTGAGTTGCTTCTGATAAATTCTGGCTTTTGGCCCTGAGTAAGCTACTGTACCATCAGCACCCTAGATTCCAAGGCCAGAGGGCCAAATCCTACTCATGACCCATTTTTGAATGGCCTACAACCTAAGAATGGTTTTTACATTTTAAATACAACAAAACTTTATTTTAAAATTAATAACCATTCTTAGCTCCAGGCCATAGTAGTTGCTAATCTGTGTTGATAGGATGAATTTCCTTTTCAAGAGTTCCCTACTTGTATGACATCACAAGTCTAGATGAAAGTTTGAATGATTTAGGGATCTGAGATCAGAAGAGAACATAAACAATAATCTCAGACCTTAAAATAACAGTTTCATTTTTTGGGTGAAGGAGGGAAACTGAGTTTAAGAATTTCCCTTTAAAATTAAAGTTCCAACTTAGGGGATCTGTAGTACATGTCATATTGTTTAGACAAAAATAAAAAAAAAAACCTCCGGTAATTGCAGTTTTTCTACCAAAACATAGTTTTTAAAAACATTAGTTTATTATGAGGCAGCTAAGTAAGTGGCTGAACCTGGAGTTAGGAATCTAACTGAATTAAAATCTCAGTTACTTTAACTATGTAAAATAATAGCACCCATCTTTCAGGGTTGTTGTAAGGATAAAATGAAATAATATTTGTAAAGTATTTTGTGAATCTTTAAGTGCTGTATAAATGCTAGCAATGATGATAATGTTGTTGTCAAGTGACTGGTGTGTTGCTTGAATGTAAATAAATGGCTTGCATTTTAAAATCTGTTTTAGGCTGCAAAAAGAGGGATTCTTTCATCTGGTCGAGGGCGAGGAATTCATTCAAGAGGTCGAGGTACCACTCGGGGCAGAGGAAGGGGTCGTGGTCGAGGAAGAGGCGTTCCTGGTCATGCTGTGGTAGACCATCGCCCGAGAGCATTAGAGATCTCTGCATTTACCGAGAGTGATAGAGAAGACCTCCTCCCCCATTTTGCGGTATCTAATGATTTTGATGACTTTTATCCAAGAAGATACATTATATTAGGGGAATTAAATTACATGTCTCATAGCTAATTTATTGGTGGTTAAAGAAAAGGAAAAAAAACACAATTACTTTTTTTGCTTTTGAAACAGAATATGTGTTTTGCTTTTTCTGGCTGTAGATTAGTTCTCTACAGTGCTCCACTTTTCTTTTCCTATATGAACCTGTTGATTCAGTACATATTATCAGATTGCTTTTGATGGTGATATTTTGGAGTACCATAAAAATGGCAAATATTATTTCAATACTTAAAACATTACACAGTATACAAATAACTTGCTTAATCCCAACATTGTATTAAAAACATAAAAGAGAGATTCTTGCTGTTGTTGGGTGAAGTTATCTCATTGTGATGAAAATCAAAGCACAAAATCTGAGAGTTGGAAAGGAACTTGTACCTGAATTTAAAGTCCCTTCTGCAACATAATCAGTAAGTGACTCTGTACCCATTGCTAATTCCTGAGGGCACCATACTACTTCCAAATATAGCTCATTCCATTTTTGGTTAGCTCTGATTTATAAGAAATTTTTCTCAAAATTTTTTCACCATAAATTTTCCCACTGCCACTTTTCACCCATTGCTCTTGGTTTTGCCCTTGGAGATTAATCAGAGCCATCTTCTTCTTAAGTAGTCTTCTGAATACTTGAAGATAGCTCTTATGTCCTTACTAAGTTATCTTCAGACTTAAATTGCCAAAGTTCTTTCAACCAAGCTTCATATGGCATGAACTCAAAAGCTCTTCACTGTTTTGGTTGTTTTTAATGTTAATTTTCTTCCTAAAAAGTGCTATTTAGGAGAGGACACAGTACTCTCCATGTCATTGACTAGGGTAGAATATGACAGGACTGGTATCTCCCATCTTGGACACTGCCTGTCCCAGTCCATCTTAAGAATAGCATCAACCACAATTTTGGCTCAGGTCAGGTTTGCCCTTGAATAATATTTCTGGATCTTGAGTTGCTTTCTAGCCATGTTAGTATTAGTTCATATTTGTGAAAATGGTTTTTGGATCCTCAGTGTAAGACTTGATAGAGTATATCAGAGGTCTAGAGCTGAAAGGAGACTTCAGAGGCCATGTGGTCCAGCACCCTCAGAAGTACTGTGAATATTTTCATATATATGGTATCTTTTGACTCCTTAGGTTATATGTCTTAACAGTGAGTTCTTTAGGTCCAAGAGTGTATAAATTGGACTAATTTATAGCTCTACCAACAATGCATTCATGTGTCTGTCTTCTGAAGCCCCTTAAGCACTGAATATTTCTGTCTTTTGATCTCTTCCAATTTTCTGGGTATGAGGTGAAATTTATTAATTTACTTTTCTCTTAATAGTGATTTAGAGCAATGTTTCATATGCTTATTAATAATTTGTAATTTTTTAGCTATTCATATGCTTTGACACCGTATATCTATTGGGGAATGGCTCTTGGTTTTATATAGTTCTATCAATTTCCTAATATACCTTGATTTTAGACCTTTATATTTGCTATATAGTTTTGGCATGACCTGTTCTTAAATTAAGCCATATTGGCTTGTTCTAATCATTGCTTCCTTTCTAGATGTTCATTAATAGCAGTTAATCCTTTAAGTAATAAGTTGCAGGATTTTTCATTATATTTAAGTCAAGCTTGCTGGTGTATAGTTTGCACTCTCTACTCTTCCCACTCAACCCCATCCCCTTTTTTTTTAAATGGAGACATTTGCCCTTTTCTACTTCGGTGTGTATATCCCAAGAGTGACTTAATAGTCATGGCTGCCAGTTCTTTCAGTTCCCTGTAATGTAGTTCATCTGAGCATTTAGTGATTTGAAGTAATCAGAACAGCGAGATGTTCTTTTTGTTATCTCCTTAGTTGTCTTCATATTTATTTCCTATTATGTATTTTTACTCTTTTTCTCCCTAGTTTTCAAATCTTTGGCTTATTTTTTGTTGCAGAAAAATATGAAATAAATAACATTTGATAAGTTCTTTTTTATTATTTATTATTACATTATTATTATGTATTATCAGTGGTTCTTCTCCTTTTGTTCTCTTTTCTCCAGGATAGCTGGGATATCCTCTTCTTTCTCCTTTTTTTTTTCTGTTTCTTTACCTTTACTTGCTTCAGAAGTGCTCCCTGTTGGAGAATCCATCTCTTTTGCTGGTATATCTACATCTCTCTTTAGATACCTCACTGTTAGAATTAGTCATTTTTGTATCTTCAGTATTTCATTCTTGAGAGCCTCTAATCTTTTCTGTAGAATTTTAGATCCTTTCTTTGTTTTGGATTCTTTCTACGTTTTCTTGGAACCTTATTCTCCCAGAATATGGGGGTATATGTCAGACTGTAGGGGGCAATTAGATGGCTCAATGGATGGAACATTGGGTCTGGAGTCAGGAAGATCTAAGTTCAAATGTGGCTTCAGACACTTATTAGTTATGTGACTCTGGGCATGTCACTTAACCTCTGTTTGCTTTAATTCACTGGTGAAGGAAATGACAAACCATTCCAGTATCTTTGCCAAGAAAACCCCATAAATAGTATGGTCCTTGGGGACACGAAGAGTCAGAAACAACTGAACAACAACAACAAAAATGTCAGACTATGCCTATCTTTTCACTATACCGTCCTTTTATTTTTTGTTAAGTTTGAGAACAATTGTGTTACTTGGACAGGATCCTGATTTAGAAATAAGTGTATTAGAACATCAAATGATTGTTTTTGTGGCTTATTGTTTTATTCTCAGATTACATAAAATCTTCTTTATGGTGACCTTTTTCAATGATGAATTTTCTTCTACTTTTACTAATGGCAATGTGGGAATAAGTTTCAATGGGGGTATTTAATACTCAAAGCTTTGTGAGAAAAAATATATTCTGGCATTCTAATTTTCAAAAATAATGGTATTTATAACAGTACCAAAAATAAGCTTGGAAAATACATGGTTTCTGTCTTCAAACAGTGTACTGTAAATGAAATCAGTTATGTTTATATGAATGTAGTTTCAATTCAGATATGGGCTGTATCCTTAAACTGAAAATGGCTTCAAACAGAAATGTTGCACAAACAAATATATTTTTGGTCTGGACCTATACTTAGTGTTTTACACAAAATTTCCTCTGCCTTTACAGCTGAGCAACTTGATTTGCAATTTTACAGTCTTTGGTGCCTGCTGCTGGAGAGATTAAGCAACTTGTCCAGGGTATTATAGCTAATATGTATTAGACTTGGAACTTAGGTTTTCTGACTTTAAGGCTGGTACTAGATCCAATGTTATACTGTTTCTTCTCCTGCCCACACACATGTTGTACCCTGCATATGCGCACTCAAATTAAGCACAAATCAAATTTTGTGAGAATGTTGGGATCAATATGACATTGCTGTTTTCTTTTACCTTATTTTGGCATGGGGTTATTTGTATGATTTTACATTTTTAATAATGTTTGATATTTTAAATTGCATAAGCATTTAAATGGAGACTTTTTTTTTTAAAGCAATATGGTGAAATTGAAGATTGTCAGATTGATGACTCCTCTCTTCACGCGGTAATTACATTCAAGACAAGAGCAGAAGCAGAAGCAGTAAGTCCAACAATACTTTAACCATTTGAAAAATCCGTTTTGAAAGTATTACAGGTGCCTTATTTTTTAGAACTACCATATTTTCCAAATAGTACACTATCTTTCTGCCCTGTGATAGATTCTACCTTTGTAACAAAGAAAATAGTTGAACAAAACAAACAGATACGGCAGTTTTCTCTGAGAACATATGGAATATTCTGCACTCATAGTCCCATAGCTTTTCTTCCCAAGAAGATGAAACTAGGTTTTGTTATCTACTTTCTTGGACCAAGATTGGGGATTGCATTGAATCTGAATTTAGCTGCCATACAGTTGTGTTTTGTTTTGTTTTTTCCTATTTGCATTGTATACTTTTGTTGTCCAAACCAGATTCTTGATCTAGGGTCCATGAACTTGTTTAAAAAAATTTTTTTTGATAACTGTATTTCAATATAATTTTTTCCTTCATATCTTGCATACTTTATTTTTTGTATCTAAAACATTATTCTAAGGAGTGCATAGGCTTCACCAGACTGCTAAAGTGAGGTCCATGACAGAAAAAACAAAAGAATTGAGAGCTCCTAGACTGAACTCTTCCCTTGGTTCTACTTTTTTCTCTCTGCCTAAGATCATATGAACCCTTCCCATGTTTTTCTGAATTCCTCATACTTGTCATTTGTTAAAGTAGAATAATTCCATAATATGCATACCATCGTTTATCCAAATGACAAATGACAGAAACCAAATATCCAATTCTTTTTTACTACCACAAAATGTGTGATACTTACGAATATTTTGATATGTATATGACCTCACCATCATTGACTTTCCTAAGGTGCATGCTGAATAGTGAGATTTTGGGGTACAAGGTGTGAACAGTTAATTATTTTTGCATGTTTCCCATGTTTTCCAGAATAGTTGAACTGATTCACACTTCTAACAACCCTTTATTAGTCTGTTTTTCTTGCCATAGTTCCTCCAGTATAGACTCTCTTTTTGTCATTTTTGCCAATTTAATGGGTGTGGCATTAATCCTCAGTTATTTTCATTTTATTTTTATTTTTTTTTTTTATCTTTTTGGGGAGGGGGCTAGCTATGGGGTTAAGTGACTTGCCCAGGGTCACACAGCTATTAAGTGTCAAGTGTCTGAGGCCGGATTTGAACTCAGGTCTTCCTGACTCCAGAGCTGGTGTTCTATCCACTGTGCCACCTAGCTGCCCCCCCCCCATTTTTATTTTTTTTATTAGTTACTTGGAATATTTAAAAATCTTTTGGTTTATTGTTTGTATTTCCTTTGAAAACTGTTCCTGTCCTTTCATCACTTATCTTTTGAAGAATGTCTCTTTATCTAATATGTTTTCTGAATTTGTGACTTTGTTCAATTTAGTCCAACGATTTAAAACAGAACCAGAAGATGAATATATAATTCATACAGTTCTTTGATTAGTTGAAAATTTATATTTAAGAGGCTCTGGAAAAAACTTTCTTACCTGAGATAAACGTTGTTGACAGCTTAGTAAATACCTACTTTTTGATAGGTAGCAGATGAAATGCATCATAACAACAAAATAGTATCATTAAACAATTATCATTCCTGACACGTGTCACTTTAAAGTTTGTGAAATGCTTTTTATACGATAATTGATTTTGATCCTTGCAACAACTTTGTGATGTTGGAACTATTATCTCCATTTTATAGATGAGAAAACTGAGGCTGAAAGAAATTAAATAATTTGCCCAAGGTCACATAGTAAGTGTCCAAAGCAGGATTTCATAGGAGTATAGATTTAAGAGTTGGAAGAGATGTTAGAGGTCATCAATCCAATCTTATCATTTTGTAGGTGAAGAAATTGACCAGAGAGATTAAGTGACTTACTTATAGGTCACACAGTAAACAAGTATCACAAGCAGAATTTGAACTCAAATCTTCTGACTCCCAAGTCCAGTTCTATATTCTCTACCACACCCTTTTTAGCCCAAAAAACTTTATCCATTATCAATCAATTCTTAAAACAGTGCTTTTTTTCTCAGTCCACCTTCCCACTTCCCACTTCATTTTGCACCTAACCTTAATCACTGGATGGGCGTTGCCTCAGACACACTGAGACCTGGGAAAGACCTTAGCTTAAAAAGGCCAAGATCTCTCCTGCATCCAGGGTCTCTTCAGTTATCCTGATCTATATGATGCCACTGGACCCAGTAGGCTCTGGAGGAGAAAGTGAGGCTGGTGACTTCACACAGCCCTCCTTCACTTAAAATTCAATTCACTTGAATTTTGGCATGGCATCACCTCCCTGATGTCTGGTCCTCTTCCAGAACAAAGGACAAACAATAACAACAATAATACCTTCCCACTTCCCACCTATTAATGGATAACATTTGGAAGAGAGCAATTAAATTAACATCAGTGGATAGACTCTCTGTACTGGAAACCTTCAGGCCTCTCCAACAAAAAAATGCAGTATTTCAGTTAGCTTATTTATTGATTGGTTTTGCCCCACTTTTAAAAATCAGCTGTTTGCTATGGTAAATATTAACCTTATACATTAAAAAAAAATCATGAAAACAGTCTTCTTAACTCTTCCACTTTCTGGTGTTTTGGTTAATTTGATTGTTAGTTTAGCCCATAGAACTATTTTTATCATAGGGACATATATATTGAATAATAGTTTAGGTTGTGGTTACTAGACAAATAGTTGGTAATGATTCCATTTTATAAGTAGTGTTCAGTTAGAAATATGATAGTTTTACTTGGCCTGTGTAGTTTATAGAGAAGTATTATGGTGATAATAGGGATAAATACAGCTGGCCCTGGAGTAAGGAAGACTTAGGTTTAGGTCCTGCCTGTGAAAATACGATTTGTATATCCTGAGCTGGTTCACTCAACTTCAAGGTACCCCATGTGGCAGCTTTCTGAGATGACAAAATGCAGATTAAGTGCTTATTTGCAATTGGTGTATTGAGCATTTGGATAAGGAGTTCCCTATACCAATGAAATTACAGGTTTGGTTCACTAAACCATAAAGGTGTTATTGTATATAATATATTCAGTGTGGTCTTAAATAGTTTTCAGCTTTTTTTGGGGGGGGGTGAGGCAATCGGGGTTAAGTGACTTGCCCAAGGTCACACAACTAGGGTCAAGTGTCTGAGGCTGGGTTGGTAGCAGTTGATTGATCCCAACTGGGTTGGGGTCCAGTTTCCCAGTGGGTCCCAGGAGCTCTGCTAGAGAACTTACCATGGGGAGGACCTGACCAGAGAGTACTTGGTGACACATCAAATTTGATTCTTGATGGATATATGAAAGGTTCATCCAGAGTCTGGATTCCAGACCATTAGAATTAGCCTGGTCTCCAGAGTAAGAGCCACAATAGTCAAGGGCAGCCTCCTGGTATTCTAATTGTAATCTTCATCCTTTGGTCCAGACTTAGGGTTCTTCTGTAGACCTATGGGAAAGGATTTTTGTGAGCTTATCTTCTATCACACTACTTCACTGAAACTATTTTATGCCTTTTTTTTGTAGGTTCTCTAGGATTTTATAAGCAAACCATCATGTGTAAAGTTTGGATAGTTTATTTCCTTTTGGCCTATGCCTATGTGTATGCCTTTGATTCTTTATCTTTTTGTCATTACTAGCATGTTCAAAACTCTCTCAAATAACTGATGAAGAGGAGGAATGGTTTGCTTTATTCTTTTTTCATTGATAAAATTTTTAGTGTTTCTCCATTACATAAAATGCTAGCTTTTGTGAATATTGAATTTCATGAAAGGCTTTTTAAAATAGAGATGATATATGTCTTTGTATGTTTTTTGCTTTGAGTATGCCTAATTATGTCTATTGGAAAGTAATACTAGTTTAGGTAACAATTTTAAAAATTGCATTGTTTTACTTTTTATTTTTCCCTAAAGGGCATATATTTGTATTTAAGTCAAATTTTCTCTCACATTGACTAAAATTTCAGTCTGTCTTCATTGCACTGTCCTTTTAGATTGTTCCTTCTTAAGTTTTCAGTCACACACATTACTTATGAGTTTTAGTGGAATGTAGAACAGTTACAGTTTACACGTTTTCATTGTCATGCTTTCAAAGAATATCAGAAGACAGGAGATAAAGCAAGTTAGTTCGTCTATTCATTATGTTATAAAATTTACCATTTGGGAAAATCCAAGTATATTCTTTTCCTACTTTTCATTTAGAATGTTTAATGAACAAAAGACTAAAGTTTGAGCAGTTTTTCCCCCTTATCACATCATAATAGAATAGAAAAGAAGAGGAAAATATGAAAGAATAACGTTTAACTGTTGCAGGAAGAAGTATTTTGGAAATGAGTATTTCTTTTGGACAGTAGCAAAATATAGATGCCTGCTTTTGAACTACCACTACCTTATTTTAACACTCTCCCTCCCCCACACCTCCATTTGTGTATAATATAGTCAGGTTTGTATTAGAAAACCTAGATCATTTTCAGATGGTAACTACATATACATACACATAACAACAAATATATCCTCCCTGTGATTACATTGCATCTTAGATAAAAGAGAACTGTAGTGGCCATTTAAATTTGTCTAATGGATTCCCCAGTATACTGTTTCTTGTCAGTATTTCATATTGTGAAAATAAAATTGTTCTGACCCAATTTGATTAACATTTTGTATTGTAAAGTGAGTTTTAGTAATTATCATGAATTATTTGCTGTAATTTACAGAAAGCTTTTAATTGTCTTGTTTCTGTTATAGGTTCCTACTTTCCACAGATTATTTTAAGACATCGAAGTTTTACAAGAGAAAATTTTTTCATTTGTAATTTTTTTTATAAGTCACATAAGAAATAGAATATTGTTTTGATTTTGTATTAACTTTACCCATTTCTGTCAGTGCTAATCTAGCGAGGAATGAGTTGGTGCTGTAGTTTTGAGGCATTGTTGGATGGAGAAAGTGTAGCTCCTTGGGGCATAGTGAGGATAGCCAGGAAGATGAGGTAATAAACCTAAACTAATTTTATTTGCATGTGCTTTTTTTTTTTTTTCCATTTGCATGATGTAGTTTCATTTTAAGAAGTAAACTTAGGGTGTGGTGATGTGTTGCATTCATTGTACAAAAGGTTAAAATAGTGTCCTTTTCCTATATTTGGTTAGACCTTACTGTAAATTTTTTAAATGGGTTGGTCTATTGGTCCACTTGCTTTGAGCCCAGAATTAAACTACTATATCTTGAAATTTTATGGTGGTCTTTATCCCTCATATGAACTCTTTAACATCCTGTATTGTATTTATTGTGTGTTTATCTTATTCTTCTGTCCCTTCCCCCTCCCTCCACCACTAGATTTTAGGCTCCTTGATGGTGTCTAAATGTATCCCCTCATCATCTAGAAAATTCTGTTGTAAACATTCAGTATAAACGTTCATTGAATTTTATCAAGATGTCTCTAACAAAATGTGGAAGTTTTGCTTGTGCAATATTCTGTTAACCTCCTCAGTTATAATATTGTTCTTGCTTTTCTTCTTAGGTTTATGGAATTTTATAAAATTTTCATTATGGACAAAACTAATAAAACAGGCACATAGAAATGATTTGTATTAGTAAAAAAAAGGACCAAGATTAGCATGGAAGATAATTCTTTAAAAATTGAAAATATGTACACAGTTGCAATAAAAGTAACAATAAAAGTGATAATTGCAGGCAAATGTAAATATAACAATATATACCTGCTTAAAATCTAAGGTGAGGATTTCATTTCAATCACTTGGAAAAATGGGGGCAGAAATGAACATGAAAGAACAACACCACGCTTTTTAAAGATACCTTTATTAAGTATAAAAAGTTAGATTCTTTTTGCCCCCATTGAAGACATAATCAATGTATTTTCAAGGACAGTAGAAAATGTATCTGTTTAATAATCTGTTTAATCTGTTCTGATAGGACAAGGACTCTAGATAACTGATTTTATTCCATTATTATCATGTGGTTGAATAGTATTTCAAGATTGAAAACAAATTTAAATAGATGAAATTTCAAAGTCCTTCATAACCTGAACCCTTCCTACCTTTCTAGTCTTTTGGCTTTCAAACATGCTTGGGATTCTCTCCCTTCCTAATTTATCTCTTGACTTCCTTCAAGCCTCAGTTAAAACTTCCCTTTCTGCAGGGTACCTTTCTCAGTGTCCCTTAATGTAGGCTAGTAGTACCTTCCCTGTGGGATTATCTCTAGTTTATCTTGTATATATCTTGTTTGTGCATAGTTGTTTGCATGTTGTCTCCCTCATTAGATCATCAACTCCTTGAGATCAGGAATTGTTTTTGCTTTTCTTACTCTCTCCAAAAGCTTCACAGTACTTACCACATAGTGGGTACTTAATAAATCCATATTACCTTGGCTTGACATAGCTGAAAATTGGTTTTACCTAAGGATATTTCCATATTAGAAGTTACTGAAGTACATGGTATAAAGCTACTTGTTATATAGTATAGGGACTGAATCTGAGATTTCTTTGGTATCAAAAACTTGTAGATTAGAAAATTCCTTATATTAGTTGTTGATTGGCACCTTCTCTTAGGGTTAAAGGACTTGCCCTTGGTCACACTGCCACTGTGTGTTATGGGCAAGATTTGAACTCAGATCTGCCTGGTTCCTAAGCCAGATTTATCCATGCTGTCTCATTTATTACATAAAGATGCCTTTAAAAACTGAATCAAAGAATATCTTCTCTACTTTGTCCTTTTTAATCACTCCTTTGTGCCATCTTTTCACCCCAGGGGATTATATTAAAGGCATAGTTGTAAAGTTGCCCACCTAGGCAGGAAGTAGTTAACCTTTTCTGGCTGTTTGGTCACTGATTTCTACACTGTGATCTCACATTAGCCTACAGTAGTCAGAATCAAATTTCCATTGAGCCTCAGAGACTAGAATTCTCTGCCCTGCCCTCTTTTTAGTGGGTGTGGTAGTCTTTTCCTTTAGAAGGGAAATTTCTTTGTTTATGGTCATGCTCTTGATAATTCAGAGTTCTTGAATAAGTGGCATACACATAAGATATTTGATGTTCAAATATATCAAAACATTTGTGGTAGAGTTGTATTGATTATCTCTACACATATATTTATCATATTGAGGGTGCTGATTAGTCCAAAAGTAGTTGAATTAAATAGCATTAAGATACATCTTAGTTTTTTTGTTTTTTGTTTTTTGTTTTTTTGTCCATAAGTAGAATAAATAAGCAGACAAGAATATCTGAATTGGCCTCCAGAATCCTTAGTATTGGAGGAGAGTAAAGCCCAGGAGAAAACATCAGGTTTTGGGCCTGAAGGGGCAAGAAGGAAGCATTAAGGGCCATGGCCAGAGAAGGGAATGATTACAAATAGAGTATTTGAGTTGGAAATGACCATAAATTCCTCATGATGTAGATAAGGAAACTGAGGCTGTGACTTGTCTTTGAAATTAAATAGTTGTAGTAATTAAGTTATTTGACTACAAGTCCAGTTCATTCTTCCTCTCCCATGCTATTGCTTTGCCATGTCCCAAGAATTTCTGAGCTTACAGTTTTGCTGCCATTAACCTATAAAAACTGAAATTTTGATATGATGAGAGAAACCAAATTAACTAATCTAAATTTATTCTGTTCAGGAACTGCACTTCCATCACTGCCTTAACCCTATAATAACAAATACATTTACATTTCATTTTGTTTTTGTTTTGGGGGGGGGGAGAGAGATTTTCTAGTTTCTTACATTTCCATTTAAGCTTTATTTTAAAGTAACATTTAATTTCTGGTGGAGTTTTAAAGTTATCTACTTTTCTATGTGTGTTAAATTTTTGGGAGATAACTTTATTTTTCTTTATAGGATTGATCTGTTAAGAATCATCAGAGAGAAGCCTAACTTTGTAGTTATGTGAAGTATTTATTGAAATGTTGGTAATGTGATTGAAAATCAGTAGAAGTTTCTTGGATATTAGATTTCAGTGGGAGGATATGAAAAGTGCTGGTTTTTAGAACTTTCTAGCTGATAAAAGTGTTGAGTAACAAAACTTTTATGTAAAATGGTTTGCAGTATAGATTTTGTGTTGCACGATTCTCTTTTACCTTAAAGTGAGTATAGTATTTACCATATTAAATTTTGGATCAAATTCATGCTTAAAGAAGAAACGTCTTAGAAGCTTATTTGGAAGATTATTTCATAGTTTTAGGCATCTTTATGCTTTGAAACCCAAGTCATGACAATGATAGCAAAGTCAATGTATTATATAATGTGGTGTTAAAAAAAAAAGATTTTTGGCTATACTTTTGTAACAGAGAGGCAGTGTGGAATGAGAACTAGATTTGGAGTCAGTACAAGATCTGAAACACAACACTGGCTTGCTGTGTGACTAAGGGCAAATCACATAAATTCTGAGCCTCAATTTCTTAATTCGTAAAATGGCCACAGAGATAATTGTGAGGAAAGAACTTGGCAAACTTTAAAGTGTTACATAAATGTGAATTAGTAAATATAAGTGGGAAAATATAAATAAGTATAGTAAGAATTTATGAGAGTTTATTTTGTAGAAAGTTTCAGTAACCCTTTTAGATTTTCCAATGGGGAAAAAGGCTTGTTTTATGAGAGTTTATGTTTTAGCCTGAAAATAAGGTAAGATGCTTTACTATAAAATGTTACATTTTCATGTAGTAGTCATTTCTTCAAAAGATTGCAAGTTGTTCTTGAACCTAAATGTCATTTATAAGTACATCTTAAAAATTCCAGTTGTGTGACATTGTGATGAGACCCGGGACTAAAAAAAACTCCAGAGCTGCATTTTAATAAGCATGGAATCTTTCACATTTATCATAAATTTATATGTACAGATTTAAAATTTATACCTGGGGACTTTAATATCACACAACTCATGTGCAGATGTCATTGAACATGTAATTGTTTCTACATTTCACATTATGCTGTAGTTTGAGATTGTACTATAAATCTTTTGTGACTGTGACGGTTATTTCGGTATGTTGCTAACACTGATTTATGCTAGTTCATGTTACTTTAATTTGAACATACTATTTCCAAAGCAGCCACTTAATGCAGCTGGTACTTAGAAAGGCATGAATATCCCATAAGTTAAAATTTTTACATTTTCAATTACAAAGACTTTACAGAAAATGGGACATTTTTCAGAACAGGTTATAACAGCAAAGTTAAAATTTTTTTTTCAACATTGAAGCATTTCAAATTTGTGAAATTTGAGGCTTTTTTAAAGGAACAGTATTACATTAAGAATGTTATAGTACTGGGGTCCAGTTTAATGTTTGATGTTAAATATGGCCTTTTGTCATTACATACGAATTGATACTCTAAAAAAGTAAGGTCACTTTACTTCATATGGTATGATTGTGAATAGTAAATTTCCATATGTGTCATGCATAAATTATTAATATTATCTACTTAGCTTTTATCTACCTACCCACCTGCCCACCACCCAATCAGTATTAATCCCTAATCTTTCCTAAGTTTCAGTCTAACATCAGCAGTTGCCTGTTGGACATTTTGATTGGATAATCTCAATCCATGTGTGTAAAGCAGAATTCATCTGTTTTCCCAAATCCTTTCCTCCTACAGATTTCCCTGTTATTATCAAGAGCTACAATCTGTCCATTCACTAAGATGAATGAATCACTCATCTCACATATCTAATCACTTGCTAAGTCTTTTGTCTATACTCTATTTCTTGTGTCTCTTATATCTATCCCTTTCTCTCCACTCACACAGCCTCTGCTGTAATTCAGGCTTCCATTACCTCTTGGTTGTATATTGAAATGATCTCCTTTAATAGATCTTCTTGCCTCTTCAGTCTCTTCTCCAGTCCACCTTCCACATGCTTCCAGAGTAATATTTCTAAAGTTCAAGTGTGACCATGATATTCTCCTGCTTTAGTAAACTTCCAGACTCCTTGTGATTGTCTGGTACATATAAGATGAAAGATAAACTCTTCTGTTTTACATTTTAAGGGCCTTTGTATACTCTCCCCCCCCCCCCCCCCCCCCCCCCCCCCCC
>NW_020954720.1:2734639-2896037 GCF_900497805.2 Vombatus ursinus
CCCCCCCCCCCCCCCCCCCGTATCTATCTCTCTCTTTCTCTCTCTCACACACACACACACACACACACACACACACATCCCCACATTCTCTCTTACTCACTCACTCTCTCTCTGCTCTGGTTCAGCTATCCTGCCCCCGTCCAAGACATTCCATTCCTTATCTCTATACCTTTACTTGGTCCATTCCCCTGTGCTCAGAGTGCACTTCTTCCCCATCTTTGGATCTTAGATTTCCATTTCCGTTGAGCCCATCTTAAGCATCATCTCCCACTTGAGACCTTCACTTTTGTCTTTATGCCTGTCATACAGTAGGCACTTAATAAGTGCTTGTTGATTGATTGAATGTTTTTTAAAAATGGAGTAGCACCAAAAGGAATCATAGATGTTTTGTAGCCTAACTAGGCCCAGGGAGGTGAAGCCACCTGAAAAATTCAGAAAAACAAAACCAAGCACTAATACTACAATTTAATAATATCTATTTTAAGTATTTTAATTGTCAGAAGAATTAAACTCTTTCTCAGAAGTATTAAACTAACATTTTTACTCTTTTTAGGCTGCAATTCATGGATCTCGTTTCAAAGGGCAAGATCTTAAACTGGCCTGGAATAAGCCTGTAATTAACATGTCAGCTGTTGAAGCAGAAGAAGTTGAGCCTGATGAGGAGGAAGTAGGTCATTTTTGTCTTTATGTGGGCGGGAGGGGTTTAGGGGGTGTGTGCCTGTGGTGGACCTAAGCAGTGATAGTTATGGTACTTGAAAATAACCAGCCAAAAATCATGTGTCTAGTCTGTTCTCCAGGGGCAACTTACCATTATATGAGGATGCTCATAACTCAGTGTTTGTGGTGGTAAATGCTTGATGGTTTTTGCGCTGCTTCCTGACCACCACCCTGTGATTAGAGGGAATAAATACTATTATGTCCGTTTAGAAGATGAGGAAACTGAGGCCTAAACAGGTGACATCACTTGCTCAGGCACACATAGCTAGTTACGTGCCAGAGCTAGATTCAAACCCTTGCCTCCTGACAAAGAAGATCAGAGTTCTTTCTACTTCTCTTTGCTGTTCCTGGTTGGTTAATAAGAACTCTTAATCAATGTAGTTTTAGAGTAACTCTATACCCAGTTCATGTGACATCCGAGCTTTCCCTTTATTTGTCTTTCCCTTTCATAAAGTCTACATCCTTGTTTTGAAGCCAAAAAACCCAAGGTAGGACAGTTCTGCTTAGTTTGCTGCTTTATGTCAGTGTAAGATGATTCTCTTTTTCAGCATGTAGTTGTTCTGTGAGAAAAAGTTAAGCATGGGAAGGGAAGCCTGTTGGGGAAACTTAACAGTTTCTCATTTTTATCCAACTCAGATCTTTGTGTAGTATAGCTTTTTTGGGGGTGGGGTGGGTGGGTGGGGGAATCATGTGAATTCCCAGATGATCAGTTAGGTCCTTATTAAAACCAAAGTACAGAAATGCTTTTTGAAACCAAATATACGTCATTTGGCATTATTTGATAATAATATTAATAATAGCATATTATTTACATAGCACTTTAAGGTTTACAAAGTACTTCCATCACAATTGTGTGAGGTGAGGAGGCAAGTACTATTATTCCCATTTACATACGAGGGAACAAAGTGTCGGATGGTCAGTGACTTGCCTAATGTTTCAGGGCTATTAAATAAGAGCCTAAGCCATACTCCAGTTCTTGGATTACAAGTCCCAGTGTATTTCCCACAATACCAAAGGATATATATCTCTTTCCCGCCTTCAGAATTGAATATTACGTAGATATAGAGTAACCTACAATATTAATTGCTTTTTTGGGTTGTGAATAGTAGAAGGATTAATACAAATAATACAAAGACACTGTCTGAGAAACTTCTATCCACTAATGAAGGAATGGGTCCCAGGAAGTACATGCATTGGATGTAAATGCATTAACAGCTGTTGTGCACAAGTGCTAGAAGAGGCTACTTGTATGATTAGAAACCACTAGAGCATGATGGGCAAGTTTTTAAGATGGCAGGAACATTTGGTTAGATAAGAGAGGGGAGGGTATTAAAGGCATGGTAATGGCATGTACAGACCTGATTTTATATTTACTGCTCATTATATGCATACCAATATAGGTATATATACCAGTAGGCTTTAGGATCTCATTTGTCCATTGTTTTTAGTTTGATGGGCTGAGGTTGTTGCTTTCCCCTCAGTTGTTGCTTGACATTTCTGTCAGATGAGATACGTTTTGTATTCACCTCTTTGAGAAATATCTATATATAAAAGTTTCCCACTCTTTGTTTTGGTAAGTTCCTAAATACATTTTAACCTAAAGTTTCAGGAAGAGTCTTTGGTGGATGACTCATTGCTTCAAGATGATGATGAAGAGGAAGAGGACAATGAATCTCGTTCTTGGAGAAGATGATTTGACTCATCATTGATCTGCAAATGCTAGGACTCTACCTGTGTTTCATTAGTATTATCTAATGTACTTTTACATATTTGTAAAAACAATTTTTGGTAAAATGTGATGAAGATGGATTTCAAAAATAGACTGAAGAGAAGAAACTACCTTCTGATCCTGTATTTTGAAAGATTGCTGTTTGAGTTTTATTTCAGTAAACAATTGCTAAAGACATCACATTAGAAACATATGCAATGTTTTTATTACATACTTCTACTGAGCGTTACAGAATTCTTTGGGTTCTTTGTAATTTAATGAATAGGTCTGAAAAATATATGACCAATACTTGTTATAACTTAGAGGATTTTTGTTTTATTCCAAAGTATCAAATGGATTTGCATTAAAAATCTTAAATGAATGTTTCCAAAAATGAATAGATAACATAGTACTAAAGTCTCCAGGTTATGTATTCATTATATTGCATAGTAGTATGCTTAGGCTTTACTATGTACTAGCCTTTTGTTTAACTTGTGTATGTATTTTACAAATGGGTTTTAATGATAACGGTGTATGACTGCTTTGCATATAAATCCTTATGACTTTAAGATGTTTGAAAAAAATAAAGTGGAATGGTCTCTTAAAAAAAAGAAAAAGAAAAAAGCAATAACCAAAAAAAAAAAAAAAAAGCTAAGGCAATGTTCCCTAATTTAAAAAAAAAAGAAAAGAAAAAAAAAAACCTAAAATAAAAAAGACCATTCCAAATGGTGACCACCCCTTTCCCCCAGTACTCACAAAAGGAGCTATAATCACTAATTTATTCATAATAGTAGTTTATTGGTACCTTTACAATAATGTGCAATCTGATGCCTAAAATATATACCACTTCAGTTTGGTTTGATCCTTTAAATTTTCAACAGATGTCTTAAAATTAAAAAACTTTAAAAACAGGCTGATTAGTTTGGAACTACACTTCAAGTAGACCTAATTTGATGAATAAGAAAACCATCAGATTACTTTTTGGATATATGAAAGAAAACTTGACCATGTGAAGATATATGAATAAAGAAATGTACTATAAATTAGTACTTAGGAAAACAATGTTTGGTAAGTACACCAACCTCAAATTTTTATAGTGTACATTTGTTGTACCTTTATAAAGATCCTTGTCTTTTACAAAATCTTTACTTCAGAACATTCTTTGTGTAGACATAATGAATCCAGTTATCCAAATTTATGTAGTATGAACTGAAAGGAGAAAATCTTATTACATTTATTTCCTTTTAGGATTTAAGTATTCCCTCTTCCTCCTAAACTGAGATTATTTTATCTTCAGAATTTTTTTGGCTCTTGCAATTTGAGGAGATTAGTTCTCAATAAACTTATTCATTAAAAAAGACTATTATAAGAAATGGAAGAGGTGCCATCCCAGGTGTCCTGAGATCCACTGATGCCTACTATGAATGTCATTTTGTATATTTCACTCCCTTCTTATTGTTATGTTGAGGAAGTCACCCCTAGGTTCTCAAAGACTGTCTTTTGTTTGATGACCAACATAGCTAATATCAAAGAAGTTCATCCCCAGAAAGTTGGCTACCAAGCAATAAATTTTTTTCAGCTTCAGCCAACTCATTAACAGTTTATTAATAAGTCACAGAGATGTTGTGATTGGCATTGTGACAGTGATACCCACACCATTGAAAATTTTCAGTCTTCAAAGTATATTTTACATAAGGCACTTAACAGCAATTTTAGAATTGTGTGCCAGTTCCTGTCTTTTCCTCTCTGCCACCTTTTCCTGACTCACCCCAACTCTTCTCTTTTCCCACTACCCATCCCATTTATACACTGCAATAGATGTCTCTTTGTTATTTGGTTAATGGTACTATCTAGCTAAACATTTTGACTTCAAATTTCATATGCTAGCTTTAGATTTCAATTAGTTTAATATTTCTTGCCAAACTTTATTTTATATGTATATATGTGTGTGTGTATATATGTATATGTATATACACATATATACACACATACATATATGTATATACATAGATGTGTGTATATACATATATATGTATCTGTGATATAGTTGTACGTAACATTGTTATCTAGTCTATGCTTATGCTATTCTGGTTCATTAGGTAAGTGTGTTCTTTTTTCTTTCTTTTTCTTTTTCTTTCTTTCTTTCTTTTTTTTTTTAATTTTAGTAGTCATGAAAGATGCCAAATTGACAGAGGCACAAGTTCCTTCTCTTTGCACCAAACAGGTACTTCAGCAAAATAAATCTTTTAGCTTTAAAAGCCAGTTAATTATCCCTGGTGATTTTGGCTTCATTAATTTAAGAATTTTTGGTTAGTGGTTTTTGTACATATTTATATAAACTATAGAAAATACTCATTTTCCTGGTCTAAAATTATGTAATAACTTAAAGTTTATAAGTGCTTTGTGTCCTCTTGCTTTGAGTTCAGTGACCAGTAAGGTTTGAAGGTTATTGTATAAAGAATCAAAAGATTTGTTTAAGTTATTTAACTTATTTGAGCTTCACTTTTCTTGACTCTCCTTTGGGCATAATAACTTAGAACTCACAGGTTTGTTGGCCAAGGTCATGAGAGATATGTGTAAATGTGTTTTTAACTGTAAGTAGTAATTTAAATGAGACCTGTTATGAAGATTTTTATTTTAATGGGTGGATGGATGGGTGGATGGATGGGTGGATGGATGGATGGATGGATGGATGGAGTGATGAGTGAGTATAACAGTGTGCATGTCAATTCTTGACCTCAAAAATTATATCCTACAGTTTCATACCTATTACCTCTACGTTCAGTGCATGAGAGTCTGGATTTTACTTTAAAGTAGTACTAATGTGTTAGGCATATTGTTAGATACTTGTGAATCTTTCTCTCAGATCATACCAATGTTACAACTCTGTTGTGAAGATTTTTACACTCATAGAAATAATGATGAAAAAGTGGTTATCTAGTTATGTCTCCCTAACTTTGGTGAGAACTACATTGAAACAGTCCTATAAATTGTCATGAGGTGACTATACAATCACCGTTTATACCATTATGTATTTTATGACCATTAATAATCAAAAAGTTCTTGAAAACAAACTATCCTGAAATCTTTTTTTGGGGGGTGAGGGGGTCCATGTTGGCTCATCTTCAGAAGAAACAGCTTATATTTGGTCATAAAACAAATAATATCTCTTGACATCTTTAGAAAAAGCTTTCTAAAACCCACATTTTTATATTGATTTAAAGTTTACACTTCCTTCACGACTCTATAATGTAGGTAGTAAAAGTATTATGATTTGAACTGTCTACAAATTTGCAGTACACCTACAGAATATAGGTTAGTACTGACTATACCCAAATTAAGTACCGAAAGCCTCTATTACAACATACACGTGGTGTTATCATCCATATTGTTTTACAAATACAAAGAACATTTCAATTCTTTAGGCTGTGTAGACCCGGTTACCTTAGTGTTTCCCTTTATCATATACTATCCAAAACTATAATCATGTTTGTGACCCTCCAGAGTTTGCAACAAATTCTTTGTCTTATGCTCTAGTATGTAGCCTGCTATCAGTGTGGTTGCAGTGATATAGATGTTCCTCCACAGATACAGATGGCAGCTCATCCATACCCAGCCATCCTGTGAAACTTTTGCACATGTTCTGTTATGAGTTCTCCACACATAAAGTAATGTGCTGGAAGTTTTTGTGCACTTTTCCCTGATGTGGTCAGGTAATCAATCTATAAAACACTTATGAGTGATTCCTTAACCCAGATGACTACATGATCATCTCTTTTGCTTTTATGTTCCCCTAATGACATTCTTTACTCAAGTTTTTGGAAGGTTTTTACTCATGCTTATGCTTACCATATAACCTTTTTATTGCCTTTGTGTGTTTATAGCCACCAATATTGTATAGTACATTATAGTTTTAGTATGAAATATATACATATATACACATACATACATATACACACACATATATAAACTTAAAATAATCCTTATACCTCAACGTCTGTGAGGTAGGTAATTTATTATGCCCATTTTAAAGTTGATGAAAATGAAATTGATAGATTCATTTGCCTAAGATCATATGGCTTATAGGGATGGAACAAGCCTTGAGTCCCATGACTTTTGACTCCTGACTCAAAAGCCGGTGTTTTCTATTTTAATAGTAGGGTTTGTTTCTGCGAGTTTGTGGATATTAGAGATGAGGGTAGGGATGTAGAAGAAGTTATAATTTGAGTTGCTTACAAAGGATTTGAACCCATTTTTTACTGGGAAATTTTTTTTAAAGATTAGTTGGAATTACCTCATGATAATTGGTTATAATACTTTTAATATTTTTATCTTATATCCATTTTTTCATTTTCTTTAAAATAATAATAGCAATAATATACTTTTTAAAAGCAGTTGTAATAATAATAGTAATAACTTATTTATGGTGATTTACAGTTTACAGATTGCTTCTTTCACAGCAACTTTGAGGTATATAACCCTAAAGTATTCTCCCTTTACAGATAAGCAAACAAGCATTCAGTTTAAATGACTTAAACACATATACTGAGTAAGCCTGGAAGCTGGTGCTTGAACTTTAGTTTTCCTGATTTCAAGTCCTTTGCTTTTTTCTCCATTACCATGTTGTTACCTTTTGTTTAAATATTTGTTGCCTTCCGCATCAAGAATATATAATACATATGTTCAATAACATTCTTCTGAGAGTGATAGATTGCTGTTAATATTGAAAGGAAAACCTTTCCAATTTCTAGGTGATGATTCATCATATTAAGAGTTATATTGGATCTTGTTAAAATGAAATTTTCTATTATCAGAAATTCAGATAAAATATTCTTTTCAGTTTTATTCTGAATAGTAGTAGAGACTTAGATATTGTTTGTCATAATGTTGTGATTTCCTAGTATATTACAAGAGCCTTATCCATCTCCTTATTACCAAAAACTTCTATAAGGTGTTGAATAAAGTAAAGAATTGATCTAAAAAAAAATAAATTCTGGCTAACTACCAGTTAATTCATGGTTCCTTCTTCTACTTCTTAAGATGTAACAGTCTTATGTTGACAATAAGACAATTATTTGCAACTTGATTTATATGAAACCACCCAGCCTCCCTTAGCTCCTTACCCCTTCTATCTCAATCCCCCATGACATTACAGAAGCATATTAAATCAACAAGTAATCCCATAAATCATGGATTTGCCTGTGTAGACTACTTTGGGAATGTGAACAAAGACCTGCAGAAAATCTGAGTTCTTTCAGAGTATTGATATAAACAAGCAGCCACTTGAAAGTAACATGATACAAATGAATATGACCTAAATCAACATGGCCAAGTGCCCTAATTTAAGAAAAAAAAAATCATCCTTATAAACAAATAGCAGTTTTAGTTACTATTTTGATAAATAATTTTCTTGCAGTTCATTGATTTTTTTATGCTTGCTTTGATTTGTCCCAACTCAATTGTATCTTTTTTCCTTTAAACAGTTTATTTCTCCTATTCTAATTAATTGTTCTTTCTCACTACATTTGTCTTCTTTTCCTAAATCTCACAAATTATATTTCTTTTTGGTTTTCTGACTATTCTACTTTATCTTTCCTGCATAGGCTTTTATTTTATACAATATGTTTATAAAGCAATAAGAGCAATTTTATTGAGCAGCTTGTCGTGAAAACCAGTCTCATTTTTATTATTAGTCAACATTGTATACATAGATTTTAAAATATACTTTGAGAATTTTTGAGTGATTTCTTCCTCTAATTTGAATGGAGATGAGATAACTTATCAAAACTTAGAGCAAGAAGTAATTCTGTGAGTGACATAATCAGTTTTCAAAAACAATTCAGGCTAGAAGGATGGGTTGAATTTAATTTTGAAATCAAATCGGAATTAATGTAAAGTCTAACATTTCGGTTTTTAAAAATGCATGGAATGGGAAGAGATGGCTAGAATGTAATCCATGTGAAAGAAGCTTGGGATTTTAGTTGGTTACATGTGCAATGTGCATGGGTTTAATGTAACTTTTCTTAGGCTATATTAGAAGTAGGGTCTGTAATCAGTGAACTTAACAGTCACATTGTACTTAGCACTGATGATCCCACATTTAGAGTATTACCAAGTTATGACCACTTCATTTTAAAGATTTTGACAAACTGGAGTGTTTCCACAGGACAGTGACCAAAATCAAGAGGAGAATCCAACCCATGTCAGGGCTTTGTAAACCTTAAAGTGCTAAATAAATGTGAGTTATTAATACTATTATCAAGGGGATTACTTCATGGAGTTGGGTATATTATTTACCTAGAGAAGAGTATTTAGAGTATAATCATCAGATAATTGAAGAACGAATGTGGTATAGTGTCTAATGGGTTTCTCCAGTAGACAAAACCTAGACCAATTGGTAGAATTTAGGAGAGGAAGGTAGTTTGTGGTTTATATGAATAACTTTCTTTGAATTAGAGCTTTCTAAAAATGGGATGAGCTGTCTTGTAAAGCTGCTCTCAAGCATAGCTTGCTTATTTATCGAGGATGTAGAGGTGATTCATTCGTGTAATAGGAAATTGTACTAAATGTATTTCTAAGGTAATTTTTACTTAATTATATGACATGAGTTTTTGCATTTTGTTTGGTTTGCTAAGCATTTTGTTGGTTAGAATGTTAATTTTGTTACATTTTAAAAATTTAGGTCTACCCACTCTTCTATATTTCTTTCCAATTCATAACATTGACTCAATTTTTTAAAATTTTAATTTTAATATAACATTTTAGTACTGTTCTTTTTTGTCTTTGAAGCTTATGTCTTTTGCAATATGATTTAATGAAAGTTTTTAAACCGCGTTTGCCCCAAGTAGTTATCTTTATCCTACACTTTGTTTAGTTTGCATTGCAGTTTTGTTTGGGCTTTTACAATTATTTTTATATAAACACACACACACACACACATACATACATACATATATGAAGTTTTTAAGTATTTTCTGTTACTGGATTGATTAATTGTTTTCTCTTTCTCCAGCAGAATTCTATCAACATTGGCTGAACTTTAGCTTAGAGGCTCCATTGGCAAGACTTGTTCCTGTCTGGAAGAAGACCATTATAATATGATGTGATACCATTGTATGCTTTGTCTCCTGTTAACTTGAATTAATGTTTGGTTTTGGTGCATATTATTACCTTCAGTTCTTCGGTAGTATGAAAGACAACAACTGTTTATCCCCTAAATTTGTGTCTGAAGTTTTGTCATTGGTTAACATTATCTTTGAATAACAATCTCAGTTTGGGTATTTATGTTCTTCCTTTTAAAATCAGGTTGCTATTATTGCAAACATAAGGGAAAATTTTTAACTTTAAGTTTCTTAACATCAGATGTGTTAAACATCAGTCAAGTTGGAAAGAGCTTTGTTTATGAAATGTGTTGGCAAAGCCATTCTTTTTTTTGAGCAATTGGGAATAACGAAAATTGAAAAAGCTTAAAGTGGCAGTTGGTATGGAGTTGGTTTGGATTTTAAGTTTTCTCTGCTTAGTGGGATCTGTTTCTGGAAATAGGGTAGTGACTGGCCATCAAGATTTTGTTTAATACCTTGACAAACTCTTCTAAAAATGCCAAACTAGCTTATCTGGACAGTTGTTTCTGAGTCATTAATCCTTCAGAACAGAGAGTAACTTATTTCAAGGGACATGTTAAAACCTAGGGAATCATAAGTATTTTGAAGTGTCAGATTAGCATCTGTGTGTGCATTTGAGGGGTTTTCATTAAAGACTGAATCCCAGCAGATGCTAAGTGAAGTAATATTTGTTTTTTTTTTTTAAGATTATATGCCTCTTCTGTTTCTAAAAGTGTACTTTTTGTATAGTTTTTAGAAGGAATATGGTTTTAATATTATTTTGGCTTTTGTTAGATTAAAGTAATATAGTATACTCATATAAAATCTCATTTTAAAGTCTCAACCTCAGAATGTTTTCAAAGTATAACTTGTGAATAGTGATTCTAGGTAAATGCTTCTATAAATATGTTAAAAGGTGGGAGCTGCACATATCAGGATGTCGGAGAGAAAAAAATCAAATGATTTTCCAATTCCTTTTACCATGCTGTTTTCTAATTCACTTGCTACACAAAGACTGCTTAGGAAAACACTCAGGTTTTTGTCTTCTTATTGCCTAATTTAAAAAATGCATAAATGTAGAAAATAAGAATTTTGAAAATATTTGTCATAATATGGACGAGTTCTTAATACTGATTTGCAATAGTGGAAAATGTGATATACTTAGGTTAAAAGACTAAATAAAGTGCCTATTTTAGATGGCCATCAAGTGAATTTTAATTATAGCCATTGACTTAGCCTACATTAGTGAATCAGCAGATAGTCCGTAACCATAGATTACTTATGCAGTTTAGGCAAGATAGCTGGTGCTTTAGAGGTTTTATTCTAAATGAAAATTTGGACACAACCAGGAACCAGATAATTCTGATTGTTTGCTTTCCATTCCATTTTGGGCTTTTAAGCTGGGAATTTTCATTATGATCAGTGTTTCTTGTTACTAAAAGATCACTAGTTTTAGCTATACCTAATTATTGAAAAGAAACAACATTGTCAAAGGATGAGGATTTGCTTTTATCAATATAATTCAACAGGATTCTCATAAAACTATGTAGATAACTGCACAGAATCACCTGATTGAAGTATTTCATCTCCACATGACTGAGTCATAGAAGTCTTTTTTTATCTTAAAAAATTTTAATGTGTTTGTTTTACACTTTTAGCTACTGTAGCTATGCTATATATTTTTGTTTACATTTTTACATAGTGAATTTCAGAATATTCTCACAAAATGGAAAAATGTAGACTTCTGAATAACCTCTGTCTTGCTTACAAGATAATTATTAGTCCACAAGCAAGGCTTCCACACAAATGTCAGAAAAATTTTGTTGGTGCTACATACAACCTTCCAACATTTGTTTTGACTCAAATTCCATCACTTACTTACTTCAGCATGCTCTTTGATCCTGTTAAAACAATATTTTATATAACTACTCAGTTTACAAATTGGGTGAAGTGTTCAGCCTTCTGAACACCCAGTAAAGGTACAAATGTAATAATGCAAAAATGACAGGAAATTTCTTCTTTTTGATTGTGTTCCTGCCTTCTCAAAAAAGACTTTAGTTTGTCATTAGATCCTGTGTTAAATTTTCTAAGAGGTGTAAGGGGTGTTAATCCTGGTCTAATTCCAAATAGAATAATATTTCCATGCCTGAACCTTCTTACAGTAAATTAGTACTAATGTTTATTTTTCCCCAAACTATTATGTAACTCAGCATTATGTGCAGCTATTACTTCATGCAGTGGTAATTCTTGAGTACATATTTTAAAAAAACGGATGGACCAGAGGGTTGTAAGAAATTCATTAATATGTTTCTTTTTTTTTTAAAGAATTCTCAATTCAAAACCTTGCAAAGAATATTTTCATAAATCATTCTTAGGGATCAGAGTAGAACATTATGGACATCAAACTTAATGGTGTTCATAATCCTGAACTGTAGTTTATTAAAATATTTGACACAAATTTTTTCCTGCTTTTTGTTTAATTAAAAATCCCAACTCAGTTTCTGTGGATTGATGAATTCTGTACTCATGAATGTCCCATTTCAAGAAAGTCTCCTGGCATGGGAAAATATTCCCTGCTCTTTGAGCGGAGCAAAAGTAGTTGGTTAAGCTGTACCAGCTTTTTTTTTTTTTTTTTTTTGTGGGGAGGGTAGGGGAAGGGAGGAAGAGTTGTATTAAAAAGTAGTGATAAAAACTTGAACTAGAATACTAATATTATTTGCTTACAACACAGTATTACATGTTTGGTTATGTCAATGGTTTTGTTATTTATAGCTGAATTTGTTTTGCTTGTTAAATATTCATGTTCGTTATTTTTATATTTTGAGAATTTTTGAAATAAAATTTTCCTGAAAACTATTCTTCAGTGAAGTTTTTCCCCTTCTCTAGTCCTACCACATGGTGACTATTTTTTAGCATTACCAAATGACTAGGAAAAGAAAGATTGAAAAAAAGTTAGGTCCTGATGAGATACAGATAACTTTCCATCTCTTTGGACCTTGATATACTATTTTTCTCCACCCTTATTATTTGAGTGGGAAATGAGCCAACATTTTTTCCAGCCCTCTTTGCTTTTTCTATGATGCGTATTCCTATTACCTACTTTTCTTTTGTAACTGCTTATAGATCATGTAATTCCCCTTAGGTAGTATTTTTCACACATAAATAGACATGTGATTTTTTTTTTTCCAACTTATCTCCCTCAGAAAATTCCCCTTCCTCACTTTTTTTTTCCTTTTGTGAGACCAAACTAAAATATCCTTAACCCTTGTTAGGGCTGGTAGCCCAGGTTAAGGCTGGTGGTACATGTATGTTTTGGGGAAGGGAAAAAATGACAATGAAATTATAAAGCAACTTTTAAAGTTTTTGAAAGTAGCCAGACTTATCTCATAGTTGTTATGAGAAGATTCTATCAATCAATTCATTTTCTTTTGATTAGAACTTTCCCTTTAACTGTTAAATGTAAGTTGAGAAATGACTTTTTTTTCAAAATTTTTTTCAAATTACCAGTATCATAATAGGATTTTCTACACTTCCTTTGCTAATGCATAGTATTTTAATTATATTTTGCATCGTAAGTCTGAGCTTGGAAGCAGGTTAAATGGAACTCCCTTATTTTAGGTGTTTTGGCTTTTTTTTGTCTCAATTTTTTATCTCCCAGGTTGGAGTGGAAGGTGGCCACTCACAGTCCTTGTTGCACTACTGCTTTGTTTTTGACTTAGTCAGTTTGTCCCTTCCAGGCATTGAGATGGCCAACTGGCTCTCAGGGGCTTACCATAGTGATAATTTGGTGCAGACCCCCAAACTGAATATCCCCTGAGATCCACCAGCCTTACTTACCTTTCCCAGTAGCTGGGGCTATAGACATTTACCACCACACCTGCAACCTCATTTTAAAAATGTGTTAATGGAAACAGATTTAGTGACTTCCCTAAGTTTACGAAGAGGTTAAGGTGTGCCAGGCATAGGATTTGAACCCAGGTCCTCTGACTCCAAGTCTAGCACTGTACTTCTCTGCCTTTTAGCTTTAGGAGACTAACCTGGGAGCCTCTCCACTATTTAAAACTTTATGAAATGGAATTTCCAAGTTCCAAATGAAAAACTAAATAAACTTTAGGAACAATCAACTTTAAGAAAGTCTAAAAAGTACTTCCTTTGTTGTCACTTTTTTTTTTTGGCAAGCCAAAGAATTGTTCTAGGGATGTTTTGCTTAATAAGCTCTTACAGGCCTTGCTGAATATTTTAAAAAGTTAGCAATGTGGTGAGATCTATATGCCCCTTCTCAAAATGTTTCTAAATACATAAAACCCACAGGATTGAAAAGGAAACCAATTATATTGAGACAGCAAAATAATAAAAAAGACTCCACCTTCAGAATCTGCTTTATTGGAGCTATAACTTCGCCTGAGTTTGCCTTCCACCTATATAGGTCACAACCCTTCCATTTCTTTGTGGATTACAAAACTTATCCAATGAATGAATCAATGAAAAACTTTATTAATCATGTACTGAATACTAACAGGTACTCTCTGCACTTAGCCACGCTTGTCCTTTGGCTACAAATGTTGTGTGACATAGGTCAAAGCCATTCCAGCATGTGTAGCATATACCAAGAGCTCATGTTCTAGTTTCATCCTTCAAGGATACGTGGTTGCTTTCATGCTGGGAACAAGACTTCAGTAGTTTGGCTGCTCTAATAAATAATTGACTTTTTTTTCCTTGGGAAAAAGTGTTACACATAAACCCAGTGACATTTGGACTGGAATGGGATCCCTTTTCCTCTCCATGCCTTTCCTCCCCCTTGTCTGCCCCGAGAATAATTATATATACAAAGCATGAAGAAGTACAGTGATTTTATTATAGGGGCCTTCTTAAAAACTCAGTTTAGGCCAACATGCTAGAAGGCTGAGGCTGATGGATTCCTTGAGCTTGGGATTCTTATGCTGAATGGAGTAGGGTAAAAGCCAATCACGTGTCCATACTGAATCTGACATCAATATGATGAGTCTTGAGCCCAGGGGCTACCAGGATAGTGAAGAAGGGAAAAACTGGACTAGGTTGACACATGAGAAAAGGTCAAAACTCTGGTGCTGATCAGTATTGGTTAAGAGTCCATGAGTGGCTGCTACACTTCTACCCTGAGAAAGAGGAGATCCAGCCTCAAAAAGTAAAAACAGTTTAGGAATAAGGCATGTGTTGGAAATTCTTTTTGTGCCAACTACTTTGGAATTTATTTAGGTGAATGAATCTCCAGATCCTTTTTAAATGAAGTAAAATTCTACTTATTTTTTTAATAAATTTATTTTTATTTTTCAACGTTTACTTCCACAAGATTTTGAGTTCCAGATTTTCACCCCATCTCATCCCTCCCACCACCCCAAGATGGAATGCATTCTGAATACCCCTTCCCCTAGTCTGCCTTCCCTTCTATTTCTTCCCCCTTTATCTTATCCCTTTCCCCTTCTATTTTCCTGTAGGGCAAGATAGGTTTGTGTAACCCATTTCCTGTATTTCTTATTTCCCAGTTGCATGTGAAACATTCTTTTTAAACATGTGTTTTTAAAACTTTGGGTTCCAAATTTTCTCCCTCCCCACCCACCCTCATTGAAAAGGCAAGCAACTCAATATAGGCTATTCCCAACATGTGCAGTTATGCAGAACACTTCTATGGTAGACATGCTGTGAAAAACTAACTCTGTTTCCCTTAATCCTATCCTGCCCCCCCCCCCATTTATTCTGTTCTTTCTTTTGGTCCTGTCCCTCCTCAGAAGTATTTGCTTCTGATTACCCCCTTTCCCAATCTGCCCTCCTCTCTATCATCCCCCTACTTTCTTGTTCCCTTCCCCTCCTCTTTTCCTGTAGGGTAGGACAGATTTCCATACCCAATTGAGTGTGGATGTTATTCCCTCCTTAAGTCAAATCCTATGAGAGAAAGATTCACTCATTCCCTCTCACCTTCCCCCGTTTCCCCTCCACTGTAAGAGCCTTTTCTTTTCTGTTTTTTTTTTGAGATAGTTTACCCCGTTCTACCTCTCCCTTTCTCCTTCTAGTATAATCCTCTCTCACCCCTTAATTTTATTCTCCACATATGACCTCTTCATCTTCAACTCAACCTGTGCCCTATATCTATATTTATCTATCTATATATACATACATATATTTTTTCCCTCCAACTACCCCAATACTGACAAAGGTCTCATGAGTTACAAATATCTTTCCATGCAGGAATGTAAACAGTTGCACCTTAATAAGTCTCTTATGATTTCTCTTTCCTGTTTACCTCTTCATGTTCCACTTGAGTCTTGTATTGGAAAGTCAAATTTTCTATTCAGCTCTGGTCTTTTCATCAAGAGTGCTTGAAAGTCCTCTATTTCATTGAATGACCATTTTTTACCCTGAAGAATTATACTCAGTTTTGCTGGGTAGGTGATTCTTGGTTGTAATCCTATCTCCTTTGCCCTCTGGAATATTATATTCCATGTCTTGCGGTCCCTTAATGTAGAAGCTGCTAAATCTTGTGTTATCCTGATTGTGTTTACACAATATTTGAATTGTTTCTTTCTGGCTGCTTGTAATATTTTCTCCTTGACCTGGGAACTCTGGAATTTGGCTACAATATTCCTAGAAGTTTTCCTTTGGGGATCTCTTTTAGGAAGAGATCAGTGGATTCTTTCAGTTTCTATTTTGCCCTCTGGTTTGAGAATATCAGGGCAGTTCTTGATAATTTCTTGAAAGGTGATGTCTAGGCTCTTTTTTTTATCATGGCTTTCATATAGTCCATTAATTTTTAAATTCTCTCTCCTGGATCTATTTTCCAGGTCAGTTGTTTTTCCAATGAGATATTTCACATTGTTTTCTAATTTTTCATTCTTTTGGATTTGTTTTACTGTGTCTTGATTTCTCATAAAGTCACTAGCTTCCAATTGCTCTATTTTAATTTTTAAGGAAGTATTTTCTTCAGTAATCTTTTGGACTTCCTTTTCCATTTGTCCAGTTTTGCTTTTTAGGGCATTCTTCTCTTCATTGGCTTTTTGGACCTCTTTTGCCATTTGGGTTAGGCTATTTTTTAAGGTGTTATTTTCTTCAGTATTTTTTTGGGTCTCCTTTAGCAAGCTGTTAACTTGCTTTTCATGATTTTCTTGCATCACTCTCATTTCTCTTCCCAGTTTTTCCTCTACTTCTCTTACTTGCTTCTCAAAATCCCTTTTGAGCTCTTCCAAGGCCTGGGACTGGTTCATATTTTTCTTGGAGGCTTTGGATGTAGGAGCTTTGACTTTGTTGTCTTTTTCTGGTTGTATGTTTTGATCTTCTTTGTCACCAAAGTAAGATAATATAGTCTGACTCTTTTTGCGCTGCTTGCTCATGATCCTAACCAGTTACTTGAGTTTTAAACTCTTTGTTAAGGTAGGAGTCTGTTTCCAACGTGGAGAATGTACTATCCCAAGCTTTGGGGGTTTGTACAGCTGTTTTCAGAGAGACTTCTAGGGACCTGAAAATTTTCAGTTCTTCCAGGGTGCTATGATAAGGGGCGAGGTGTTTCCTCTCCACAGCCCCAACAAGCTTCACCACACTAGAGCTCCTCCTCGCCCCAGGACCACCCCTCAGAACTTCAGAACTGTGACCCAGATCCAAGCACCGGCAAAGCAAGAGATTCCTGCCTCAACACTGGTAAAGAGATCCTTGCAATCCCTCTCTGATCAGCCGCTCAATTCCCCCTCATTCTGTGGGCCGGAAGCTCAGGAAACAGCCACGGCCCTGGGAGCAGCTGAGACCTAGCTCTTCTCTCACAGCAGTCACAGACTTTTCCCACTGACCTTCTAAGTTGCCTTTGGCATTCGTGGGTTGAGAAGTCTGGAAGCCGTCACAGCTGCCTGCCATTCAGTCCTCTGAGGCCTGCTCCAGGTTCGCTGCAGCCTGCACGCCCACACCTAACTGCCCTCCTCTCCCCGCCTGGCGCAATATACCTTTCCGATCAGCCATCCAGGTTGTGTTTGGCTGGAAATTTGTTTCACTCTGTCTTTTTGTGGGTTCTGCTGCATTAGAATTTGTTTAGAACTATCTTTTATAGGTATTTGGAGGGGTTTGAGGGAGAGCTCAAGCAAGTCACTGCTTTCTCTCTGCCATCTTGGCTTTGCCCCAATTCTACTTATTTTAAAGGTGGAGAAATTGATCTATATAGTTCACATGAGCAGAACTTGGGTCAAGCAAGAGTTATAATTTCTAAATAATATTAGCGATTTTCTTTTTCTAAATTGTCTTACACTAAAGCATATTAGAAGCCCCTTTACAAAAGTACTTTATTCCAAAGATTATGTTTATACTGTGAACCCAAATCACTGCTCCATCTGGAGAGGCAGTATGTTGTGTGATCTGTAAAGAGAGGGTGTCAGGATGATGTGGGTTCAAATTCAGTCTCTGACATATACTGGGAAGTAACAACCTCTCAGTGCTACCAGTAACAATTTCTCCCTGCTGTCGAGCAGCAGCTGTTCTGCCTTGGTAGAGATTGTTTCCTTGTAGAGAACCCCCCACATTAATGAAATTATAGGTCTGGTGTAAAAAAAAGTGAAAAGTGAGCATTTCTGGATTGAAATGCTTGAAATAGGGCTAACAGGGACTGGACTTGTGATTTCAACAGTTTAAAGAACTCCCAGGTGAGGGAGCTCCCTCTGCTAATGAAGTCCCTGCCTTCTCTGCAAGTCTTGGAGAGTCACCTGGAACAGTGATCAAGTTAACTTGCCAAGCATCCCGCAGGCTAGTATGTATCAGAGCCAGGATTTATCTTAAACCTTTGTTTCAAAGATGGTATATAAGCTTACTTGTGATAAAGTTAGAATTTTGCATTTCTTAAGGTTAACAAAAAGCCACAGTGAAAAGGTACCTACCATACCACTGCATTTGACTGGGGAAGCAAAGGACTAAATTATAACTCGACACCTTTAGGCTTTTTTTTTTTCATGCTTTACACTAAAAAAAAAATCGTAAGCTTGCTTAATTTAAATGGTAATGTAGTAAGCTAGAAAGTCTGCTTATTTATATGTAATTGGCAACTATTTTTTTCTTTCTTTTTTTTTTGCAATTGAGCTATGTCCTTTATTTTAGGCAGCCTCCAAATTGTATTTTATCTGTGTACTACAATGGTAAGTTTCTGGTGAGAATACAGTATCATGAACTCAAGAATCTAGTTAAAAAGTCATCTACAGAGCAACAGCAATCGCAGCACTAATATGACATTAAGATAATTTCAAACTTGGCATCAAGTTGTTGATAGGCCAGTTTCCTTTTTCTGCCCTTCAAAATTGAGAAATGCAACTTTTTGAAGATTCTGTAATATTTCCTCTGCAAATATTTTCATGAAAGTTTTCAGTCTTATCCTAAAGTTCTTGCTTAAAATAAGCAAACACTAAGACTGAAAGTCTTAAGATTTTGAATGTGTTTATTTTGCATTTTGCACTTAAATTAATTGAGCATTCATAAGCCTTCACCTTATGAAGCTCTATTTTATACTGAAAATGTTTCTCTTTGATAGAAACAAATAATTGGTAAAGTACTTTATTTCTTTTTTTGTTTTTTTCTTAGGCAATTGGGGTTAAGTGACTTGCCCGGGGTCACACAGCTAGTAAGTGACAAGTGTTTGGTCGGAGGCTGGATTTGAACTCAGGTCCTCCTGACTTCAGGGCCGATGCTCTATCCACTGTGCCACCTGGTGGCCCTGAAAGTACTTTATTTGTAAAAATCAAAGTGATCGTTCTCATTCTTGTGGTTTGTGGATATGTAAATTTGAATTTAACCAATCAATATTTGTGATATCTAATTAATATAAAACTACAATAATGATTCCAGATCTATTTCAGGGTCTGTAGGTTCCAAAGAAAATACAGCTAGGGTTCCCTTAGCCCATTATGTTTAATAGCTTTGAAAGAGAAGTGGGAGAGCTAAAATTTCTCGATGTCTCCCATGGATATAGGAATATTGAGCCTTGGACTTGACTATATGAAGTTATTTTAGCTATTGGGGTTGTGGAAGGAACAAATGAACCTGAATACTGTGAGTTTGGAGGAAATATCTTCCCAGAAAGAAAAAAAAACTTTGAGGTCAAGGAAACAGCTACAGGGCTGTCAGCCTGAGGCTGGCAAGGACAGGTTGTTCCTGACTGATAGTATTTAGAAGTAGACCTCTACTAACTTGGAGAGATATATGGCCCCCAAAGGGGACATTCTGATGAGATTAACTGAGAGAATATATTATCCCATTGAAACAAACCAGACATGTGACAATTCAAATAGGAGGAACTGCAGCAGGGAGAGAGCCTGGAGCCAGTCACAAGAGGAGTCCCTGGGCTCCAGGAGTTTTTTAAAGAAAGCACACAATCTGACCCATTCGCCGTAGTCAGAACCCAGCAAGCCCTCCTCACACCTTTCAGTTCTGGAGCTTGTTTCAAAAGCAGGCCCCCACTCTCAGCAAACCAAGGAAAACTCTGACCACCATAATGAAGTGCCTTTATTTGAGAGATGCCCAGAGATAAACCTCAGAGAAGATGGGACCTTACATGTTCAGGTAAAGTCCCAGAGTGGGGAAAAATGCGCTGGCTACAGGACCTGAAAGAGTACCTAGAGAAAATGAAAGAAGAAATACACTTCTTGAATTCTTTGGTTCCTGTAAGATGGCTTTATCAGGGTGCCTCACACATGACACTCCAGCTACATCTCTGTTCCTTTGCCCTGCTTGTACCCCTTTCCTAGAATGCATTCCTTCCTCACTTCTGCCTCAGAGAATCTCTCTTCGAGACTCAACTCAAGCACCCCTTTCTATACAAAGCCTTTCTCATACTACTAGTTCCGTTCATCCCAAACTACTCTGCATTTAACCACCTTTATTTATTCCATAGAGTATTTTGTCTTGTTTTCTTTTCCATTGGAAGTTTTTGCCTTGCTTTCTTTTAAAGCATGATACTTACTGATTGGGTTGTTGCCAATTCTGGAATGCTTGTTTGTTTTTGTGAGTCTCACTGTTGATTCACCTACTCAGAAGCTGAGTTTATAACCTAACTTTCTCTCTTGGAATTTTTTCAGCACTTTCCCTCTATTATTCAAATATTTTGTAAGGTACACCTCTATGTAGTTTGATCTCTTCCCTTCCATCTCTTTGGCATTCATGTTTTCTCCTGTCCAGATTTTTTTTCCTCACTCAAGCTGCCCTGAGGCCAGGCCATCTCATCATCTTCAAGTTGGAAAGTATGGAGAATTTGACTGGGGTCCCTTTCCAATTTAAATTCCATCCAATTGTACTATCTTCCGATCCTCATTTCTCCATCTTATCTATAGGGGTAGTATGAGAAGTTTTGCCAAAATTTATGTAAACTTTGTCAAAGTATGATTATGGCACTGCTCACTAGTAACAACACATAAAAAAAGTAATGAGATTATTCTGCTATGACCTGTACTTGATTAAACCATACTGGCTCTGTGTAATATATATGTATATATATGTATATGTGTGTATGTATATATGTGTATGTATACATACATATATGTATTGCACAAACAAATCCAATATAGCTAAGATTAGAAGCAAAACAGTTAAATAGGAAAAAAATAACTTTTGCATCAAGTTTCTATGTCTAAGGTCCAATTTAGTTATTTCAAATTTAGGTTCAGAATAACAATTCCCCTATAAATCTCTTCTACATTTTGAAAGATGAAATGTATCACTTAAAACAAGCAACCTAATATATTTTATTAGCTGCTCTGATTTTGGCTGAGAGAGGCTTGTTGATGTCTCCCATCAACATTGTCATGTTTCTGTGCTAGACTTGTGATCTGTTTGCTGAACTCCTTATTTATTTAGTGCTCTTGTACAGGTGGTCTGTGGCGTATTCCCATGACAATATTGCTTTCTTTTCCCTTTGTGGATCTTTGCCTAAATGCTTTCCACAGTGATCTCGCTGGGTCATTTATTTTCTTATAATCATATCCTATTAATATATAGTAATACTCTTTTGGGATAAAGGTATATACTTTCAAAATCATATTTGAATTTAGGGTCCCATCCCACCAAGGCAATCAGTCAAATTTCTCTTCTTTCTAATTAACCACACTTTGTAAATTTCTGCATAAACATCTCAGGTCATAGGTTTTTATTGATGTTTTCTTTATTGGGTTTGGTGTTATATGAATTACTGGGAATCTCCATTGCTCTTCTTCTTTTGTATCTCTCTTTAGTACCTTGCATTGGTATGTATGCATATACATTATCTACCTACCTACCTACCTACCTACCTATCTACCTATCTATCTATATCTATCTATCTATCTATCTATCTATCTATCTATCTATCTATCTATCCAGCATTCTCCCTCCCTGCTTACTTCTATAGTAGTTTACAATTTAAACATAAATCCCCTTCATGCAGTATTATTTTGAGAGGAAAAAACAGCATGTTCAGAAATATGCGTATGGGAAAGTTCTCATGTAGGTTGGTAGTTTTCTGTTTTTTCTCAGTTACTTTTTCTGACTATTAATAGAGTTGCAGATTTTTTCAAGTCTTTGGTAATTATCCTCCATAAAATATCTAATGAAACAATCTTTTGGGAATTAGGGCCCTCACATCTAGGACTCTGCAAATATGGTGACTTTCCTGTCCTTGATGTTGAAAACAATTTGTTATAAAAATCCTTGCAAATATTTTCCATTTTTCTTCCGTTTGCTGTCTTCCTTCACATTTTTATCCTGAAGTCCTCTAAGGATGACTTTGCTTAATTGGGCCTCAAGTCAATTTTCCTTTAAATTGGCTTCTTATACTTCTCTCTGCTTTATTAGATAATACTACCCACCATCTTCTATAGTCCTTCTTTGTAAAATTTTACAAATTAGTTTATATTATATTCTAAACCAATGTCGTCTTTAGCCACCATTGGCTAAAGTGAGATTCTGAGTGAGATTCTTTTGGCTTTTGGTCTCTTTGTTATGGCAAGTGATTTATATTTGTTAAACTTCTGTATGAAAATATTATGATTGATGTCTGTTTCAATTCTGCTATCCATTACCAATTTTTCACTATCAATAACTTGTTTAACTAGGTCAGGATTGAGTTGGTTCAGTATGATGCTCTTTTCTCATTTTTCTTGTTTCTTCTAGCTTTATACTAAACCTGATCTTGACTCTAATAAGTTGGTTGCCTCTGTAGGCAGCTGATTTGGGGATGATTCCCACCTCAATAATGAGAAATTTCCTTTCTGTTAAAACATAATCAATCTTGTTTTGTGTGATGTTATTTGGTTCCTGTCATATCTAGTGCCTACTAAACTGTTTCTTAAATAAAGTATTAATGGTGTAGAAGCATTAAGATTCTGTGTCCAAATCTTTGACCTCTTTTATTCCCTTTGAGGATGGCTACGATTGCGCATTAAAATGGATTGCCTGAGCATGCAGTTTGGATCATAGGTGTAGAGCCAGAGGGGGTCTCGGAGGCCAACTAATCCAACCTTATTTTATAGACATGGAAACCTCTTACTCTTTCCTAGATACCAAAATTTCTCTGAGTAGTGTATCTTCCTATCATGCCTCTCATCCTCCCCTTGTCAGTGTCTCAGTCTGGAAGGGCAATGTGATTTAGATCCAGAAGAAGCTCCAGGAAGCCTCGAGAACATCCCCATTCTATTCTTGCATTGTCCCTCCTAAGATATTTGAGTTTCTGTCTAATAAAAGCTTTGAACTTCTGTTGTATAAGCTGTCTCTGCCATGGTCATAAATTCCTTTCTGCTGGTTATAATTGAAAGACACAAAATACCTATTGTCACAAACATGTGCACTAAAAATCACATTCTATGGAGAAGATGTGGGAAAATTGGAACACTAATACATTTTTGGTGGAGGCATGAACTGATCCAGTCCTTCTAAAGAATGATTTGGAACTATGCCTAAGGGCTAGGTCTCTATCCCAAAGAGATCGTAAAAATGGGAAAAGGACCCAATATATAAAAATATTTATAGCAGCTCTTTTTGAGGTGGCAAAGAATTGGAATTTGAAGGGATGCCCATCAATTGGGGAACAGCTGAATAAGTTGTGGTATATGAATGTAATGGAATACTATTGCGCTATAAGAAAGGATGAGCAAGCAGACTTCAGAAAAGCCTGGAAAGACTTATATGAACTGATGCTGAGTGAAATGAGCAGAACCAGGAGACCACTGTACACAGTAACAGCTACATTGTGTGATGACTGACTTGGATAGACTTAGCTGTTCTCAGCAATGCAAGGATCTAAAACAACTCCAAAAGACTCATCATGGAAAATGCTATCCACATCCAGAAAAAGAACCATGGAGTCTGAATGCAGATGGAAGCATACTATTTGCTCTCCTTTTCTTTTGTCATTTTGTTTTGTTTCTTCTTTCTTATGGTTCCTCCCATTAGTTCTGTTATGTGTATGTATAGTTCTAATTGTTATATACATCATAATTAATGTGAAAATATGCTTAATATGAATGTATAAGTAGAGCCTATATCAGATTGCACACTGTCTTGGGGAGGGGGAAGGAGAGGGAAGGGGAGAAAATTTAATACTCAACATCTTATGGAAGTGAATGTTGAAAACTAAAAATAAATTATTCAAATAAAAAACTCAAAACATTATTTTAACCAAACAGTTTATTAGTCAAGTAATTACTAATTTAAGGAATAATGTTTTATTATTTTAGCCTATAGAAGTTTATAATTTAAGGTGGGAAATAAAAGTTACAAATATCTATATTATAAACCTTAAATTATAATTGCAAAGAAGAAATATGAAGAAAATACTAGGAGAGATCTGAGGTGTATTCTTGTTCATCTGTAGGTTTTAGGGAAGTCTTTATTTGGAAGTGGCACCTGAGCCTTTAAAGGCAGGATCTCATAAGAAGGGAATTTGAGAAACTTATAAGTGGAGGACTAGCAGAATTTTTTCCATTATCTTGTTCTTAATATTGTCCATCTATAGCCGCAAGGGCCCATTCTTCAGTTTCTATGTAGGTACCTAGATTTCGAGCTAGAAGGGACCTTGGAGGCCAGTGATCCAACTCCCTCATTTTACAGATAAAGAAAATGAGGTCTGGGAAGATTGTGATCCCAAGACCACACAAGTAGTTAGTATGAGCTCAAATTTGAACCCGGATCCTCTGACTCCAGAGCCAGTGCTTTTTCCCCTGTACCACACACACTATGTAGAATAGAGATTTTCCTTCTATTTAGTTGACTTCATTTAAACCGGAGATGATAATTCAAACATATCGCCCAAATCGCAACCTGAGAGCAGATGAAACTAGTTTTTCTTTTATCCACAGAATCAGAAATCTTACCCAAATCACTGTTACTGACTGTAATTTACTACGTAATTCTTTCATCTCTTATCCATTAGCAATTAAACTGTTTGCTGTCCTTTGTCCAAGTAACTTACTTAACTTCTTTAGTCTCTTCTCTGACACTTGCTGTTGTTGCTCTTCTCTGAAGTCCAATTCATTTGCTTCAATATGTCTAGTAATGAGGTATCCTGGGTGTTGGTTCTTTGAGAATTTACTTATGTTTTCTACTCAAAGAAGGCGGGGGAATGAATTTAATTTTAATTTATTTCCACTTTTTTCTTTTTCTCTTTTATGCCACTTTTGGAACACTAAGAAGAAACTCATTTATTCCTTTGAGGGATTTTTCAACTAGTTTTTAGGAAATAAAAACAAGTGTATTCTAATTATTCCTCAGGATTTTTCTTCTTCCACACAGATGTATCATTGTGTAAGGGGTGTGAGACATGGGCAGTATATGGATAATTCAGAGAAGAGTAGCAAGTGTTTTGCTTCTTGCTGCCTCAGGCTCAGACTCCATCACTAGACAAGTGGTGAGAACTTGAGAATGAGGAGAAGAGTACTGATTATTTAATAACTGGAAAACACTTAATCTTAGCCAAGGTTACAGTGGTGCTAGCAAAGTGATAGGTGTGCTTGAATGAGTCTCCAGGTCAGAAGTTTTTAAGCCTCCTGGTTTCCCTGGCTTTCTCCGAGACTCAGTTCAAATCTCACCTCTGCAAGAGGCATTTCTCAGTCTTCACATCTTCTCCCCTCCCTTCCCAAACTCCCAATGTCTTCCCTCTGATTTTACCTTTCATTTACAATGTATGTATCTTGTATTTGCATTTTTCAGTTCTCCTTCATTAGAACGTCAGTTTCTGGAGTGTAGGGACCATGTTTTTACCATTCTTTGAATTCCCAGTGCTCAGTACAATGTCTGGCATGTAGTAAGTGCTTAATTAATGCTTGCTGACTCATTAGTTGGCCAAGAGAGAACAGAACCTTAAAGGACACCTATAGTTGGAGGGGGGGTGACGTAGATAAACATACAGCCAAGAAGATTGGGGAGTGGTCAGATAGGAGGAGAAGCAGGAGAGAATGGAGTCATGAAAACCCAAAGAGGAGGGGGAATTCAGGAGGAGATGGTGATCAGTAGTATCAAAGGTTGGAGAGAAGTCAAGAAGGCTGAGGACTGAAAAAAGACTATTAGATTTGGTAATTAAGATATCATTGGTAATGATTGGCAAATCATTTTGGAGAGGGAAATTTCAGTTAAATGATGAAATCATAAGCCCAGTTGTTGAGGGTTTTTAAGCCAATGAAAGGAGTGTAGATAGTTACATCTAGTGAGGTTGGCTTCCTTAAGGAGTCTAGCCAAGAAGTGGAGGAGAGACATCATAAGAAAGCCAGCAGGAATGGTCAGATCAAAAGAGGGGTTTTTAAGGATAGAAGAGACATGGATATGTTTGTAGGCAGCAGAGAAGGATCCAATAGTTAAGCAGAGATTTAAGATAGGGGAGAGAGCCAGGAATGACAGAAGAAAGTGACATTCAAGATGTTGGGAAGTAGAAAAGTTTCAAATGATGCTAAGATGAAAGGGACAGGGCATCTGGCAGGTGGGTGAGGTGGAGTGGCAGTGGGGTCATGTGTACCTCCAGAATGTAGTTTGAGTCCTTCTCACCACAAGAATCTCTGTCACAAAAGATACACCTTGTTTTTAGTCAGAGGAGTTTGTTTACAAAAATATTTAGCTAACATTTTCAGACAAAGCAACAGAAAGAAAGAAAAATAGCAAAGAATCTGTACCCATAGCATTTCATGAGCAGTGCTTATTGAGTTGTGGAAATAAGCAATAGGTTCTTGTTGATAGGATAGGGACAGAATTAGCATCATGACCTTTGTATATCACTTTCTATGCATCTATTGCTTATCAGATCAGCCTTATTAGTTGAGTTTATGTTGCTGGAGTAAGCTGACCCCTTCCCTGCATGGATCTAGTTAGCTGAGGTGGAATGGTTTGGTTTTACCCATTTATATGGTGAGAAAGTGCATTTATAGATTAAAAATACATCACTGTTTTTCTTTTTCTTCTAAAAAGGTAAAGGTAGATGTGCTACAGGAATAGAAATGTAATTCAAATTCTAAGTATTGTGAAGTGGGTGCTGTGTCTGTCACATGCAATAAAGATTTTTGGGCAGATGTACTGTGTGACTAAAGGCAGATATCCTTCATGGCAAACCACTGGGCTAATTTATCATTCTCTAGTTCAGTTAATGAACTCCTAAAATAGACCTCATCAATGCTGACTGGCTTTGAATACCACTCCCATCTCTACAAATGAGAGCTATGGAATAGGAACATAACTAGGAGGAAGGAGTGCTTGTATTCTAGTTGTGGCATCACAGAGAGCTCTAGCTGAGTATTTGCTGTTGTTTTTAAAGCTTTTTTGCCTTGATTTCTCCTTCTGTAACATAAAAGAGGAGTTCATTGGGGACAGTGGGAATTCTTTGCTCTTTATAAAGGGCTTTATTTGGCACTGAGTGCTTCATTAATGGTCCAATTCCAACTTTTGTTTTATAAGGTTTGATATCTCTTATTTTAGTAGTTGTTTCTTCTTTTGCTCAAAGAACAAGAATCAGTCTTTTTCTTTTTTTTAAAGGATTTGGTATGTCTTTAAATATTAATAATATGTGATATTAGTTAGTATTTTCTGAATTTCTTTATAGTAAATTCCATAGCAGAGAATTATGTGCTTGAGACCCGCACTAAGGTCACACACACACACACAATACTATCAAAACCTGATTTAAAAAATGAATAACCATAAATAGCCAGTACCACTGTACCACTGGCTGTGACCTCTGAAGTCCTGTTTTCATACTGGCCCTTATTTATTTATTTTTTTCTGCTTTTGAATTCATCAGAACAGTGTGCTTTTTTTTTTTTTGCCATCTTATCTCCCTCTTCCCTTCCTCTCCATATAATGTAAAATAGACATTCATTACACATATGCAGTTTTACACATCTATCTAAAATCACTAATATCTTTCCTCATGTATTATGCTGTATCACATCAAACATCTCCAAGAGCTAGAAAAATGGCTAGATAATACAGAAATCACTCACAATCTTGAAAGGGATCAAAGAATAGCCCTACTTACATACAGGACCAAAGTTAAACCATTCAACACACCAAATCCTTCAACGGTATCCCCAGCACTTAGCACAAGGCCTGACACGTAATAAATATTAATTGAATTGAGTAGCTTCCCATTACTGAGACAAATTCCAGTTCCTGAACTTGGCATTTTTGATCCTTCTTAATATGTCCCAGGATCTCTCCAACTTTTCTCATTACTTCTTCTTATATACCCTGTGCTTCACCTAAATTATCTAATAATACCCTCGGTTTTGTTGAATTTTTGCTATCCTCTGTGTTCTGTGCTTCTGTGTTTTTATTAGCCAGAATCCCTGACATCATTTAAGACTCAACCAAAGGTCTACCTCTTACAGGACCCTTTGCCTTATCCTGTCCCCTGCTCTAAGACTATTTTCTTCCATTTTGTATGGATGTTGCATTTGGATATTGTAGTGATTTATGTATATGTTTTCTCCTCCATTAGAATATTAGAATGCAAACTTCTTGAGGACAAAGAATGTATATATATGTTTGTGTATATATGTATTATATATGCTTTTTTTGCTTCCCTAGCACTTAGCACAGTTCTTGGGGTGCCCATATATGTGCACACACACACACACACACACCCCTACCTGCAATAGTAAAGTTAAGTGATGGACCAAATTTAGTAAAGTTAAGTGATGAACTATCCATTTATTTGTTATTATCATATAACAAAAACCACCTGTACAACTTCCATTTTGGGAGATTTCCTTCCTCAGTGGGAGCAGCCTGTGAATCAAGTGTAGGTATGGAATGGCAGCTAGATGATACAGTGGAGTCAGGAAGACCTGAATTCAAATCTGGCTTCAGAGACTACTAGCTGTATGACACTGGGACAAGTCACTTAACCTCTGTCTGCCTCATTTTCCTCAACTGTAAAATGAGGATAATTATAGCACATACCTACCAGAATTGTTATAAGGAATAAATGAGATAAAATGAGTACCTGTCATTTAGTACATGTTTAATAAACGCTTATTCCCTTCCCTAGCCCTTTTTGCTTGCATTTTTATTTAAGAATAAATTTTATAACATCAAATGTTTTTCAGGTCAGTAATAACAGTGGGTATTAGCAGTGATTTAATTCTTTGGATATCTTAAGAAGCAATTTCTTTGAAACTTGAGGATAAGTTTACAAAATATATTTTATTTATTTTTAAATTATTATTTTGTTCTTATGTCATCTTATTTCTGAATATATCCCTCTGCCATCCCCTACCCAGTACGTTATCCCTTGTGGCAAAGAATAAAAGGGAAAGAAATTAAAAAAGCAAATAAGTAAAACTAATCCACACGTCAGTGGAGTATGATGGTTTATGAAATGTTCCATCACTGTTGTCTAATATCTCTGTAAATTAAGGAATGAGATATGTCTTCTCATCAATACTTTATTCTACATTCTATATTAACTATATTATTCTATATTAACCTATATTAACCTTGGTTAATATAATTATATAGCTTTTGGTTTCATTTTATTTTTGTTGTTCCTTATATTTACATGTTGTAGTTACTATATATATATTACTTTCCCAGTTCTGTTTACTTTAGTAAGGATCAATTCCTATCATGTTGTTATTTGTAGTGTAATATTTTACTTACAATCAATGTGCCACAGTTTAGCCATTCTTCTTCAATCAATAGGCATGTAGTTCTTTGCTACTGTCGCACATGTATATTTGGGGCTGACTCTCTCAACTCCCACTAATGCTGAAAGGTTGGGTCCCTAGAATTCAGCTAGTTACAACTCCCATCAGGATTCTAGGAGGCACTGAGGATTTGAGGGTGTCAATTTTTTAAAACAAAGTTTATATTGGTACATTTGATTTTTATATCTCTTATATTCCCACCTGTATTCCCTTTCTCCTCCTTCCCAGACAGCAATTTAAAAAAAGAATTTAAAAGAATTTTTTAAATAAGAGAAAAAATCAGAAAAATTGATCAGTAGATCAAAAACAGTCTGGAAATATTTACACACTTTTTTCAACACCCATGGACCTCCTAGTCTTCAAAGGAATTGGGGGAAGTATCTTCTTTAGGGCCAAGATATTCTTTGTAATTCTACAGTATTCACTGTTGATTGTTTTGTTGGTTTATCCTTCCATTTACATTGTTATAGTTATTGTGTATATTGTTTTCTTGTTTCAGCTTACTTTGCTCTGCTTTAGTTTATGTAAGTCTTTCCATACTTTTCTGTAGTCATACTTGTCATTTTTTTATAGCATAATAATATTCCATGACATTCATGTGCCACAATTTGTTTAGACATTCCAAGTTAATGGGATCTACTTTTTTCCCCAGTTCTTTTCTACTATAAAAAAATGCTTTTATAAATATTTTGGGGTATGTGAGTACTTTCATTTTTATCTATGACCTCGTTGGAGCCTCTCAGTGAAATCTCTTGGTCAAATCTATGAATATTTTAGTTAGTTTATTTGTATAATTCAAAATTACTTCCTCAAAAGGCTGTACTGATTCAGTTATACCAGTAGTGCATTAGTGTGTCTATCTTTCCACAACCCTTCCAATGTTGACTATGACCATATTTTATTTTCTTTGCCAAGTTGCCAAGTATGATGTGAGACCTCAAGGTTGTTTTGAATTTCTTTTTTAATGGAAGTGTTTTTCTAATGCTATAGAGCATGAGTTCACATCAAGTGTATTCCCTGCATTATAATTTGTCTAGTCAGTCAGTCAGTCAACAGGTCAGTGAGCAAGCATTTATTAAGTGCCTACTATGTGGTAGGCACTGTGCTAAGTGTTGGGGATACAAAGAAAGTCAGAAGACAGTTTCTGTTCTCAAGGAACTCACAGTTTAATGGAGGAGCAACATGAAAACAACTATATGCTAACAAGATATGTACAGGAAGGAGTAGAAACAAGGAACAGAGCGACAGCATTAGCATGAAGGGGCATTAGGAAAGGCTTCTTTCCTAATAGTAATGTAGGATGTAGGATTTTAGTCAGAACTTGAAGGAAGTCAGGGCAGGAGATGAGGAGAGAGAGAGTTCCAAGCATGGGAGACAGCCAGCCAGCAAAAATGCCTAGAGTGAGAAAATGGAATATCTTGTGTGAGAAACAGCAAGAAGGCCAGTGTCCCTGGATTGCGGGATACATGGGAGTGGAAGCCATTATCATTTCCCCAATATTGGTTAACCTACTGACATCTCCTTAATATCTAACCGGTGATAACTGCCTCTACGTCACATTTACCAATTGGCGTCAATAACTTTCACAAAGGGATGTTTATTGAAAAGATAACGGAAGAACCAAAGTGCAAAAACCATCTGTCTAAACTACATCTACTCTCAGTTTTTGGACTCAAACTTGACATGGTTACTGCAAGCCCTCCCTCCATCAAGGCTACTTCTGTCTGTTGCATAGATGATGACCAAGTCACTCCTTTGCTTGCTGGACATGTTGTCTTGATTGCTGGATGGATTCACTGCGAGGTTGGAGGGAAGGAAGGGAAGGAAGGAAGGAATACTCTTGCAGATTACTCTTTAGGACTGGCTCTTCACTGAACATGGCTACTCTGACTATGGGCTGACTTTGCCATGAATTCATTGAGGGACCTTTGGTTGCTCTTCTAATTTTTTGAAACTTACATGGTCAAAATCTGGTCCATCCCTGCCCTGAATTCCTTCACCAAATGTCATGAAAGAAACTCAATAAAGACAGAAGAAAAAATGCTCCATGTGTTTTTGGCCACTTGAGGATCAGGTGAAGGAGGGGCTCCTCACCTAGAGTCTTACAGCATTTCTTCCTCCTCACTTGAAAGCGAGAGAGACAGAGAGAGAGAGAGAAATTAGATTTTTGTCTGTATGTACATTCAGTTCTGGCTTAACATCCAATTTCATCACCAAGACAAGTTGATAGGAAACGAAGTTAAGTAAAATATTTTCCCCCCATGGTAATGTTTGTGAGAAGCCTAACTATAGGCTATACTCTATCACATGAAAGTAACACTTGCATTTTCTAAGACCATCTTTGGATAATTGAGGAAAATTGCCTACTGCAGGCCTTCCATCCAAATAATAGGCACCTATGTCTAAAGTTGTTGAGAATGTTATATGTGTGTCAAAGAAAACTTGCTTAAAAGATCAAATATGATTTCAGAAAGACTGCCCATGATCTAAGCTACCACTTAGCCAGTCAGCATCCCCTAAACCTAAAAGACCAAATCAGAATCAAGACTTCCTTGCTAAGCTACATCAGAAGAGAGGTTTTTTCTCTGAATAAGCAAGGGCAAGTCACCCTCAAAGCACAGTGACAAAGATTTGTCCTGAAATCTCTCATGTGGATACTGGCACTTTGTATTTGGTTGGCTAGCATAGGACAAGGAACTACATAGGCCTAGAGGAATGTGCTTCTTAACAGAAAGCACTCAAGAGGTCCTTCACAGCAGTGACATTTTGCTATGCATTCAAATCTGACTTGTATCATTTCCTTCAGTAAATCTTACTGTAAAATACATGAGTTCTACAATGAGATTTGCTTTTACCTTGTATTAGTGGCAGTGGTGATGTTCACTTTGTTACTATCCATTTATGGTACAACCACTGATAAATGTTGGAGACATGGGCAAGACAGCCTGATCATCTCTCTGGCTGCTCTGAATAGCTTATGTATCTCCGCATTTTTGATTATTCTGTTCCATTTACCCAAAATATCTTCTGCCAACCATTTCTGCCTCCTGAAATCTTACCTATGTTCCAAATGATACTACTTTCAGAAAACCTTTCCTGAGTTTTCAACTAAGTGTGATTTTTCACTTTTTTGAATCCATAGTATGTTGTGAACACTGTTTACTTTGTACTAGGATTCTCTCATGTTGTAATCTGTTACAGTAATTTGTGAGCTTGTTTTATCTCCACTATTAGACTATGAGCTCCTTTGTATCCCCCATGGTGCCTAGCATAGTGTTTTGGTCACAGTAGGCGTTCAGTAAATATTGGTTGAATTAAATTGAAAAATCTCTAGGAAATATAATTCTACCACTCTCCTCGGTATCGTACTAGATGATAAACTCCCTCGTGTTTCCTAAAGCTTAGAATCTTTTCTACTCAATAGGCTATAGACATCATCAAAAGTCCTAGAAATGACTGCCCAGGAGCTGATATATGCTTAAAAGTGCTCTCACAATAACTGTACAAGAAGTCATTCTCATAGTTGTGATGTACTTTGAGAAATCATTGTAGTTTTATGAAATCATGATCAACTTAAAGAAAATCAAGATCCCATACCAATATTGTACAGAGAGCAGCCTAGCCAGCACCATCCCTTTAAGAAGAAACAGGAGTTCTTAAATTATCTTTCTGCTATGCCTTACTTTAAAATTTTTGCTTTTATTGTAGAAGAATTCTGCAGTGTAAAGATGTGGTTTTCCAATCTTTTCTATTTTCTAATGTGCAATAAACATGTTGGGTTGAATTAAATTATAAGTGCAGATAATATTAATTTGCTATAATTTATACTCTTCTTTTATCTTTTTGTTTTTGACAGTTTAGGTTGGGACATAAAGCATAATTATGTTCTGGGCATCCTCCCTTAGAAGTTTTAAATCAGTTCATGAGGCTTTCAGGGAGGCTCATGTCATTTATCCATCAGCATTCAGTCCATTTAATCCAGGCCTCTCAGCTGTACAGACCTAGCCCCTGTTGTGAGTGATCGGCCTGCTTCAGTGCTCCCAGCTTCTCCTGTCACATCACATTTGCATAAAAGAGGACGGATAACCAAATTTGAGCACACAAATGAAAATGCTAAGCGCTGAACCTGTCACAGTTGTTGTTCAACTAATTGTGAAAAATTTGATTTGCTAGCCTTTCACTGTTTATCATGTGGACCCCCTTCTCCAATGTGCCTTGCCTTTTGCTTCTGTACGTGTGGCTTTTAAACTCTCTGCACAAGCAGCCCACCCTAGGGATTACTTACCTCTCCTACCAGCTTTTAATGTTGGCTCATCTACTGGACTAAATTGGGCCACCATGGCAAACAAACACATAATTAAAAACATAGGAAAGACAACTATGGTTGCACTTCCTAAATTGATTTTACAATTTGGTACTGGTGTATGTTTTCATGTGTTCTCCCAATTGATAATTGTACTTCTTTCTATAACCTTGTGGGTAGGGCAAATTTATGGATAGGTTGGTTAGAATAGCTATGTGGTATTCTCAGACCACATGAAAATGCTTCTTAGCTTCTACTCGTCAAGCTCCAAAAAATTGTATTACAGGTCTTGAAAAAGCATATTCTGATTCCTTGATAACATACAGCAACCTGACATACAAGTATACATTTTTAATCAAGGTTTCAAATGGTTCTTTTTGAAATGGTATTAAAAACATTGGATGAAGTTCCTGGGTATACAACACTAAATCAAATAAGCGTTGTTGAATGGTATGTAAGATGCATGTTTCCTAAGTCCTTCTGTGTATTATGTCCAATTTGATTCAGGATATGCTATTAACTTGCTTCAACAATAAACCCTTTGCAGGTATTACAATAAGAGCCTTTCTTGACGTCCATTTAAAAAATATGAGATGTGACTAGAAAGCAGTAAGTCTTATTTCCCATGACCCCAGAAGAAAATCAAGTTCTCATCTTTGTAGTCGCAGCATATCAACACAGAAACTCACTGATTACTTCAACTTGAATTCTTTTAAGCTCTTAATGTGTTATATGTGTAATGTTAAATCAACAGTGAAGATGGTTTTCACCAAAGATTTTCAGTTAAGTATGCTTTTAAGATGGTGCCGGAATAGGTGGGCTATCTTATAGCTTTTTTTTTTTTTAAACACAAAAGAGAACTCTATAAATTGTGAGTCTTTATTTCATACATTTTGCTTTTTTTCAGAAAGTACATAATAAATACTCCATTACTTTCAAAACTGTCCTGATTGTCTGTACTTCCTAACTTCCTGTTCTCCTCTGTGCATTCTAATAAATGTTATAATGTCTCTCTTTTTTCATTACTATTGTTACTCTCCTACCAGCACCTCACCCCACCTCCCAATAAAAAAAAAGAAAAATAGAGAAAAATGAAAACTTTGTAACAAATAAGCATAGTTAAGCAAAAATAAATTCACACATTGACCATGTCCAAAAATGTATATATCCCTCAACACCTTGAGTCCATCAGTTATCTGCACAATGTGAGTAACATGCTGAATTCATTATAGATCATGTGGAACATGGTTGTTCATTGCATTGATTAGATTTCCAAAGTCAAAGCTGTTTTTCCTTACCTCACTCTGTGTCAGTTTATGCTACCTAGGAACTGCTAAAATCATCCCTCATAATTTCTTACACTGCCATCATATTATAAATTTACATTATTACATGATTATATTTATATAGTGCAATTTATTCGGCTATTGCTCAGGTATTTAAGAGGAAATCTAATGTACCTGCTTAGATTCTAGCTGTTTGTCTCTCTCTCTCTCCCCTCCCCCCTCCTTCAATCCTTTCTTCGTGATCACGAAGTTTGTTTTGCTTGTAATTATTCCATCCCCAGTATTATCCTTCTTCTTAATCCCTTTCTCCCCATACCATCCTATCTTATTTTCCTGTTGAGATTGATATATTTCTATAGCAAACTGTTTGATGAGTGTGTTCAACCTTTTTTTTTTTCCCATTTAAGAGCAGAGATAAAAGCAAAGTTAATCTGGTGGCTACTCCTGTCTCCTTTCCCTCCATGTTTATATATTCTTCTTCACACATGCCAATTATGAGAAAATATCAAGTTCTTACTGTTTCATGGAGTCAGTGGTATCTTTTTGGTCTATTCTATTTTTGAAGGAGTTCATTGTGGGGATGAGGTTTACAACTTTCTCTTCTAAGCTACTTATTCTCCTAACTTTTACTAGAGTTTTTATTTCATTTTTGCTAGTTGCTTCATTTCTTCTAGGTATTCATATATCCTTGTGCAAAATAATTTTTTCCCCTTTGAGTCTCTACATACAGTTGTTATAGAGTTATTCCTTCTTTTGGAGGGATCTCTAATTTGCAATAAATTTTAATACTGATTAGTGTTTTCTTTGGCATATTAATTTCTCCAGCTTTTGTTCTTGAATTAGAGCTTTTTCTTAGGGCTAGTCTCTACCCCAGTTTTGAGTGAGGTGGCCGGTCCTGCATGGTCTTGCCCTAAACCTTTGGAATCCTTGCACGGACCTCCACCTCCTGAAGTTAGGCCTCCTCCTGGATCTTTGAGATTCACAGTGATAGATCTCTCTGAGATCTTAGGACAGAATGTTAGGGACCTCAGAACCATGGGCTCTGGACAGCTTTCCTCTGTGTACTGCAGCACCACACCAGTCACCGCTGCTGCCCTGCTACTCCCCAGAGCTTCCAAGGTCCTCATCATAGGGCTCCCTCATGTGGACCCTCTGCTCTTGCTGCCTCCAGACATGGAGATTTGAAGGCCGCATCTGTCCTTGGTGTTGTGGGTCGGCTATCCAGCAATGGTGCTGTATTTGTTGTTGGAACTCCCTTTCTATTTCTCATAGATCTCTGGCTGATTTTTTGCCCAGTTATAGGGTGGAAGAAATCACTTGATGTAATTTCTCATTGGATTTATTGTGCATTACTTAGGTTGGTGAAAACTACAGTTTTGCTGGAGTAGATATTTGGGAATCGAGAGGTCTGTGTCTTCTAAACAGCCGTCTTGACCAGAATTTCCTGTAGCTTGTTTCAGAGAAGCCATTGAGATGCTAGCAGCTACTGTTTTATAATTCTGAAGATTACTGAGTTTATTATTTACAGGAGTGCATTGATTGCTACAGAGTTTATTTTAATAGGTCACCTGAAATTTCAGATTAATTGAAAGATTTATGGCTTTAAAAAAATCTTAGTTGTTTACATCTTAAGGAAGCTATACTATATTTTTCACCAAGAAATCAATTTGAATTTGATTCAGTTCAACAGACAAATTAAATGTCTTGCAATAATAAAGCTAGGTGCCAAGGAAACATAGTGATACAATCTCTTCCCTCAAGGAGTTTATGTCCAGTGAAGGAGTTGTGAGATATGTACACAATTCTGAAATTATATAAAATGATTAAGCTCATTTTAAAAGTTCAAATAGAGTGAACTGATTGATGAATGGAGGGAAGAAGGGAGGGATTCTTTCTGGCTGAGAGAATTGGGCAAAGTATCATGGAGGAAGTAACTCTTGTACTGAACCTAGAAGGAGAAGGATTTCAAAGGACAGAGATGAGTGCAGTGATACAGAGTCTGTTCCAGGAATAGGGACCTGCATAATATAAAGACAAATACCACAGGAAAAGACAGGATGAGATCTGGAAGGACTTTGATAACCATTGAACGTTTCTGAGCAAGGTGCTTATATGATCAGACCTGTGTGTTAGGAACATTACTTTGTCATCAGAGTGGAATACAGGTTGGAGTGGGAAAAGATTGGAAGTAGGGAGACTAGTTAAGAGGAGAATAAAAGTACAGCAAAAGGTAATGAGGGTAAAAACTTGGGTGGTAGCAATGGGAGTGGACAGATACATCAAGATGTATTTTGGAAGTCAAAGATGCTGAGCATATTTTGATCCCCAGATGCCTGAAATGATGGTGTTTTTTTATGAAAATAAGCAAGTTAGGAAGATGGGAAAGAAGTGCATTCCACACATGAGAAAGAATGAATTCAAGGGCACACACACGGGAAAGAAAGTGTTGTGTGGGAAGAACAGCAAAGACAATTTGACTAGATCATAGAGTGAGGGAAGGGGAATAATATATGTCTGAAAAAAAGGTTGGGATCAGGTTATGAAGGGCTTTAACTGCTAAACAGAGAAGTTTATATTTTATCCTAGAGGCAATATAGAGCCACTGAATTTTATTGGGTAAAGGATTGATACGATCAGACCAGTGCTTAAAGAAAAATCTTTGACAACAGAGCTTCAGCTGATGCTCATCATTACAGGGTGGGAGGAGGAAGAGTCATGAAAGGATCAAAGAGATACGAAGAGAACTCTCTCTTGTAGACAGTGTAGTGTTATCAAGGCAAAGAGTAAAAGGAAGGAGATAATAAGTATTTAATGTTGACAAACAATTAAATTGAAAGGGACCATAATATTTTATCTGGCCTTCTGGTCAGCACAATTCTTCATATGTAGCTCCAGATTCTCTGAGTCCAATAGCTTTGGTTTGGTTTTGTTCTCTGTGTTCCAGTCTATCATCAAATCTTGTTTCATACGTAACATTTTTTTTTTTGTTGCTGTGGTTTCTTGTTTTTATTTTATTTTAATTTATGGAATAAAACAAGCATTTCCATAACATAGTATAATAAAAAAAGATGATTGCACATGAAACTGCAAATCTATTATGCATAACTTGCTATTCTTTTTAAATATATAATAAAGTTATCACATAAATTTCTTTTTTTCATATTTAACATTTCAAGGGTCTATTTCTTCTTCTCTTTTCTCATGGTTATATCAATAGTCTAGGACAGGGGTAGGGAACCTGTGGCCCCTAGGTCCTTGAGTGTGGCCTTTTGACTGAGTCCAAGTTTTACAGAACAAATCCTTTTATTAAGGGGATTTGTTCCATGAAGTTTGGATTCAGTCAAATACTGAATAATACTTTTTATGTTTTTATATATATTTATATATATTTTATATGCATTTATATTTATATTTTTTACTCTTAATAATACTTTTAATTCTTTCTCTTTTCTTTCTGTTGAGTTATGTGCTCTTTGTTTTCTTTTAAACTCCATTTTATTATGCCTTTCTAGACCATTCCTGTCTGAATTGGGCAATCATTATAATAATTTACCTGCCTTAGTTTAAGATTCAAAATTTGCTGTAACGTATCAGAAGATATCACTAGTGGATGATTTTATAGTTTTATATATTTATATTTTTATATTTATATATATTTATATATATTTATATATTTTTATATATTAGGTACTTAAGGAGGGAGAGAAACTCCCTTTTTGAAGCATTTTGAAAATTCATGAACTAATGAAAAAGTGAATTTTAGTGATTCTTTGTGAATCTCTTTCCCTCTTGAACAAATACATTTTGTGCCTGAGTGGTCCCAAGTGGTCTAGTATGACCTTAGGACATTCCTTGCCTAGAGAATTTCTATGCCTTGGATTGGTCTAAGAGTCATTTCTGCAGTTTGATTCCATAATCATGGAATCTTAGGGAGGATCACAAATATTGCTGTAGGCCTAGGCAGGGTTTTGGCAAGAGACAATAAGAGAGATATTTTGTGTCTCCCCTTGAGTTAGAGAGGCATAAAGAATTTAAGGATAGTTGTCTTCCTGTTTTGAAACTTCCCAAATAACATTTTCTTTTAAAATTTTTCACCCTAATTTCTGAATATACCCATTGCTGCCCCCTCCCCTCACAAGTCTGCCTAACCCTAAAGATTAAAATAGGAAAAACAAAACAAAACTACATGGACTACATTTGACAGCACATGCAACATTCTGCATCCATAGTCCTCCAACTCACCAATGAAAAGGTAGAGGTATGTTTTCTCACTTCTCCTCTGGAGCCAGGCTTGGTCATTATAATTACACGGTATTGCTTCATAATTTTTCTTTCCTTTTAAATTATTGTTGTTACTGTTTATCATTCTCCTAATTTTTTTTGTATTTCACTATACATATAAGTTATCCTATGTTACTGTGAATTCTTTGTATTCATCAATTCTTATAGCATAGAAATATTCAATTGCATTTATATACCACAGTTTTATTTAGCCATTTCAAACAGATGGGCATCTACTTAGTTGCTAATTCTCTGATATCACAAAAAGTGCTGCCATAAATATTTTGGTGTACATGGAATTTTTTTTTTTGCTTTTGATCTCCTTGTAGTGTATGCCTAGGGTATTTTCTCCCCATTCCCCTGCCTCTCTTCCCCACTGGGTCATGGCATCTTGCAACAAACACCCAAAACCAGCAAAAAAACCCACCCAATCCAACAGTTTAAGAGTTTGTTGATTTCAGAGAATTCAAGGCAAATTTGATGAAAAAGAAACACACTTCAAATAGATAGGGATGTCAAAAAGCAGTCATTTCAAGGAAACTGACCCTGAGAAGCAGAGAAGAGAGGTAGCTAGCTAAGAACTCATGAGAACTGCTGGGCTCTGTAAGGAAAAGGAGTTGGTATCCAGTTGAACTGGTGGAGCTTTATGGGGACTTCAGAGGAGATCAAAGGACTTCTAGTAGTATCAGAGGAGTGAGTAGTCTTGGTCACATTTCTTCCCTTTGTGTTTCCCTCACTACTACTTTGTTCTGTTCTCACTTTTCCAATGGATACTGTGTGTATTTGTGGGAGAGCATGCACCGTGTTTGAGGGGTAATGTTGCTACCCTTTTTAGAATGTCATTTTAGTGAATGACTCTGCTAAGATCTAGTTGTGTGTACTGGCTGACTGTTAACAGGCAGCACACTGGATGCTATAGTAGCATCACTGAAACACAGAAAAAAAAGAAGTTTCAAGAAACAGGTCAGTATATGGAATCCAAAGTTATAGAAAGGTCAAAATGTCCTACAGGCAACTTAAATACAAGATGACCAGAATGGAGCTCATTATATTTCCCCCAAACCTATCCCTTTTCCAAACTTCTCTATAGAGGGTACCACCATCCTCCAACTCACCCAAGTTTTCAACCTTGAGGTCATCCTTGACTCTCCTTTTTCTCTCACCATTTATATTTAATCAATTTCATTGTCTTATCAATTCTACATCTAGACTGTTTCTCAAATCCATTCCCTTCTCTCCACTCACATTGGTTCCACATCAGTTCAGACATCTGAACAAAATACCTTATCCTTTCTCATCTGGACTAATATTCTGATCATCATCTCTTTATCAACCTCTCACCTGTACTATTGTGAAAGCCTCCCAATTATTTTTGCTTCTTCTAATGTCTCCCTTCCCTCTAATTAATCATTCATATAGTTTAAAAACTGATATTCCTAAAACACAGATCTGACCATGTCACTCCCATACTCAAAAATCTTCAGTGGCTCCCTATTGCTCAGGCTTCAATTTAAAGTCCTCTGTAATATGGCTCCTTCTCACCTTTCCAGTTTTATTTTCTACTACTCTGCTTTATATACTCTTCATTATAATCATACCTTTTTCCTGGTTTCCAGAACACCTGATTCTATTTCCTTTCTCTGTGCTGCCTCCCATTTCTAGATGAGTTCACGCCTTACATTTACCTCTTACATTCTCTATGTCTCAGTTCAGATGCCACTTACTGATCTCAGTTGTTATTGCCATCCACCACTTGAAATGACTTTATTGCTGTATATTTTATTTTTTGTACATACTTTGCATTTATTGCATATTGCATATATAACATATATTTTTTAATTTTTGTTTTTATTTTGTATCTATGTGCATTTTGTATTTCTCTCAGTGAGACATAAACTCTTTTGGAGCTAGTTCAGTACCTTGCCCTTAGGAGGAACTGAATAAATATTTGTTGAATTGAATTCAATGATGACTGGGAAAAAAAAGGCTCCTGGATTTGGTGTTTTGGAAGTCATTGTTGACCTTTGACAGTGCAGTTTTTGTAAAGTGCTTGGAAAAGATGACTGCAGGAAATTAAGGACAGAGAGGTTGGTGAGGAAGTAGAGGCAAGAGGTATATAGATCACTTCTTCAAAAAGGTTTGAAATTTAAAAAAAAAAAAAGAGAGACATAAAGGTGACAGCTCAAGGGAGTACTGGTAAAACTAGCTCATACAATTTTTTTCCCAAGATAGAGAAGGCCTATGCATATATGAAGCCAAAGGAGAAAGAATCTATGAAGAGGGACAAAGATTTGCTTCCACTAGGGACGACTCTATTCTGTTTACTACCCCTAGCTTGTTTCTTACTCTATGAAACCACTGGAGTAATCACATGTGATCTAAAGTCCTAGACCTGGCACCATTTTTGCTGCAGGCAGCTGATAGTTCAGTGGATAGAGAGTTGGACCTAGAGTCAGGAAAACCTGTGTTCACATTTGGCCTCAGACATTTTCTTGCTGGGTAACTCTCTGTAAGTCACTTAATCTCTGTGTGCCTCAGTTTCCTTAACTACAAAATGAGGAAAATAATAGCACTTACCTCTCAGGGTTGTTGTGAGGATCAAATGTAATAATATTTGCAAAAAAAGTGCTTAGCACAGTCCCTGGCACATAGTAGGCACTTACATAAATGCTAATTTTTCCTTCTCCCTTTCCCCATTTTGGTAATTATGGTAATCAAGTCTTAGGGAACCATTGGTGGGTAGGAAAAGGGGCTTAATTAGATATGTGACAAATAGCTAACATAAAATTTTTGAAGAGAATGTGAGTTCAAAACACTTTAGTAAGATTTTTCATGTTCTTTTCTTGTCCAGGTTATTGATTTCAGCAACTATTCAGCTAATAACAATAATCTGTTGCATTTACATAGATCTTTAAGGTTTGTAAATCACTTTACAGATGTTATCGTATTTCATGTCACAATAATCCTGTAAGGTAGGTGCTATTATTATCCTTATTTGCAGATGAAGACATTGAGGCTAGGAGATTAAATGACTTGCCTAGGGTCACACCACTTGTAAGAGTCAAGGGCAAGGTTTGAACTCAGGTCTTCCTCAATCCAAGTCCAACACTCTATCCACTGAGCCATGCCCCAGGAGATTTTGTTGAAAGTATACTTCAGCATATTGTCTGCCTGTGAATGTGAAATGGCATAAGAGATAGCTTTAGAGAGATATGAACAGATATGACCGGGAGATTGATCAGACCTGTCTCAGACACATAAAGGGTAGTGGACAATGTGACTACCATATTGGTATCATGAAATATTAAAGGAACCACACAGAATTCTTCATTGTGTTAAGTCAGCATTCTGTGGAGGATTTGTGGAAGGACATGTACAAGAATTATGCAAGATGAGAAGGCATGGATGACTTGTGACTCAGATTAGTAGAGACCAAACTGATAGCAAAAATGAGAACAGGATTCCAGGAAATATCAATTGGTTCTGCTATGTTAAAAAAGCTAATTTTCAAATGAAAATTTAGCAATATTATCATTAGATGGTTTCTTGTGCCAAGTTTCTATCAAGTTAAAGCAACTTCAAAGAAATTCTACGATCGATAAGCTTTCTTTTTAATGGCATGAAATGTTCATAATAATTAAAGATAGTGCCTCTTTTGATTCTATAGAAAGAAGATGAACTTTCATGACCAGAAGAAATCAACAATCAGTGGCTTGTAATTGTGTAAACTTAGGCCTTGTACTGTATTAGTTCTCATTTACTTTGCAAAGTTTAAGGTTCATATTTCCTGCTAATTTTTGCAACTCTTGACCCAGAGCACATGTTCAATCTTGTTGAGGTGGGTTTGTTTTTCATGAATCACTAGTGACCCCAAGAAGGGTGTCCCTGGGAACATCAGAATGTAGCTCACATTTAAGTATCTACAGAAAGGACCATCCTTTCAAAAACTCAGGCTGGGATATTGGACAGTCTTCCTTCCATAGCAAAGTCCATAAATTGTTAAGACAACTCAATTTCTCTCTTTAGCTTTACTCCCTCTAGGGACTTATGCAGTCTTCCAGATCTATAGTATTACCTTGTGATTGAGGCCTCTTAGAAAAAGGAATGACCTGGAGGTTGATAGAAACTTTTTCTAAGGTCAGGAGTTCTTAACCTTTTTTTTGTGTCACAGATCCCTTTGTTAGTCTGATAAAGCCTATGGATTTAGAAAAATATTTTTAAATGTATAAAATGAAATACATAGGATCACAAAGGAAACCAAATTATATTTTATCAAAATATTAAAAACAATTTAAAGGACTCAAGGTTATGAACTTCCCTGCTGAAGACTGTTTTACTCCATGTAAATGGAATTCACAGGAATAACTAAGGGCAAAGTCTGGGTTTGATTCTATAATTCATGGTTTTGTCTTTTGCTGATTTTTTTTGATTGTAGAATATTTTGAAAGCTGTATTTCAACATAATTTACTTCCTTTATAATCTTATATATTTTATTTTATACATTTGAAAATTATTCTATTAAAATGACAAAGGTGTTCATGACACAAAGAAAGAACTTCTGCTCTAGCTCTTACTTGGTTCAGAAACATGTCCTTTTCTCTTCAAGAGGAATTTCCAGAATTCCTTTGTTTTTCCAGGAACTCCTCTGTGGCTCCAACACCATGTCTGGCCACTGCTATCTCTCTGACCATGGAGTCTCTCTTCTATGCGACGACATGGTTTTGTGGAAGAGTCATTCACACAGGCTTTCCTCCAGGGAGCAGGAGTCTGTCTCTGTCTCCCCCTTTCCTCTTTGCATCAGTTAGATCTAGTTTTCTCTGTCTCTCCAATGTGTCTACTCTCTCCTTTAAAGGACAAACTTGGTCATGACTCCATTAATCATCTTGAAGGTGGTAAAAAGAGGTCAATTAATTCTTGAGACCAGGGTAGAGTTTCATAGCCCATCAAGTCTCAAATGTGGTATCAATGGGGGTATTTATACCTCCTACAGGGAAATATCTTCAATTTCAGAACAAAGGCCTCTTCCTTTAACCTTATTATCCTTGAAATGATTCTTGCCCATATGCTGTACATCTGTGTACATTCAAACTTACTTGTTGGTCTATACCAGCTTGAAAGGAATGTTGGTTCAACATTTTAGATACTTTCTCATCCTAGGGGTCCTTTGACTCAGACTTAGGAGACAGTATTATATGTTTAGGGTAAAGGCTCTAAAGGCCTTACACAAGTGATCTTCCTTGAGTTCTTTGGGCCCCCAAGCTATGATTTGTCTGTTGGTGATGGAGTATGAGGCTTTTCATGTGGCACTGACCTGATAGCATATTTGATCAAGTTGGACTACTTGAGTTCCCTTGAACATGTTATATATTTTCTTATCTTTGTACCTAAGGAGACAGTGTGGTATGGACAAAAGAGCACTTGGTTTGGAATTAGAATACCTAGGTTTAATGCTAATTTTTGTACTTATTATCTATGCCTCTTTGGAGCAGTCCTTTAAAATCTCTAGGTTTCTACATCTGTAAAATGAGGACTTTGGGCTGTATGAATGCTCAGGTCCCTTCCAGTTCTAAATCCTACAATCCATGAGTCAATAATCCCATAATCCTCCTCTCCTCATTCTTCACTCTCCCTATTTCTAGCTCTGATCTCTGCCTATCAAAATCCTACTTATCCTTGAAGGCCTACTTCAAATGATACCTTGTCCTGAAGACTCCTCTGCTCCTTTGAGCTAGGATTGCTTTCTTTTTCCTCAGTTCCCATAGCACCTTATTAAATTTCATAGCACTTAATCATACTTCGTGTTATAATAAAACATATATTTGTATGAATCTTATTAACTATATCATATTAAAAATTACTTGAGGCCAGGCACTGCATCCCCTTTAACACCTAGCACAGTATCTTGTACGTAGTAGGTGTTCAGAAAGCAGTTGATGAATTCAACTATTTCTGTAAGTGTCTGTAATTCAGAGGGTAAAAATGATCTGTTTTTCATCTTTACTCAGAAACAAACAAAAAGAAAAGAGTGGTTTATGCTATAAGTTGAAAGTTTAGGTTGGGTGGAAGTAAAGGTAGATGAATTTTGGAAATAGTTACATGAAGTTCTGCAATCTTTCTTATTAAGGTCTTTGAAAACATTTTTTTTTCTCTGTCTAGACATTTAGGTGCCGCTCTGACTAAAAAGGCAAAGGAGTAGACTAGACCACTTCTTGGGATTGACCAGCCCTATGATTGTACTCATGTCTCCCACTCTTCTGAACAATAGGGGATGAGTTTACTTAGTAAACTGGTTTGATTCATTGGCAATAAGTTATGGTAAGGATATTTCTGGGGGCCATACAGAGTGAAGCACCTTTACACATTTTGCTTAGGTAGCCAACATGGACACTTATGAGCTGTCTCACTTGTGATATACTATGGTCAGAGGTCATTTACCTATAGGTATGGCCCATTTTAAGAAAACCTGGTACAAGAAAATCCAAAATTTCAAAACAGATAAATTAGGGATGATTGTTTACATTGCAAAAGTCTTTTTTACTTTTCATTCAAGTCCTGCTTCTGTGATCTTGGGCAGGTCATTTAACCTCTGTAGGCCTCAATTTTTCCATCTGTAAAATGAAGGAGTTGTATTAGATCTGTGGTGTCTTACTCAAAGAGAAATGGAGCTACTAGATAAGGTACTAATAAGGATCCCTGCAGGTGTGTATTAACCTAGAAAACCACATATTAACATAATATATGATCTAATGTGTTTATATTTATTTGGTTAAATGTTTCTCAATTACATTTTGATCTGGTTTGGGCGAGTTTGATGCTTCTGGACAAGATGACCTTTAAAGTCCCTTCTGGTTTTAGTTCTGTGACCTAAGCAGTATGATCCCCTAATACATGGAGGAAAGGGACTTTCATTTTTCTTTTTGTATCCCCAGCACTATGGTGCCTTGAATATATTAAGTGCCTAATGAATGTTGAATTGAATAGAATTGTTTGTTGATTTCAGTTTACTTACAACTTTCCAGTATTATTATTAATATGTGTAGTGAGGCATACACTTTGGATATAGAAGTTAACAGGATATATATTTAAAATATGAGAGAATTACTTCAAATGAATGTGGAAGTATCATCTCTGTCCTCTCTCTCTTTCTCTGTCTCTGTCTCCAATGAGTTATAGATGCAAATTTGTAATTTAACATACATGTATAGATGTATACATGTAGTTGTGATTTTAAGTACAATTTACCATCATAGAATTGTTATAAGTATAATGTGAATTTCTGAAGGACAGGGACAGCATCCTTTCATGTTGCATAGCACTTGGTAGATTCTTCACTAGATACACTAGGTTTCTTTCTCACTTCTGACAGTCAGTCTAGAAACCTCAGCCAGAGAATCTCCCTTTAAATTCAGGAAGCTCCAACATCTCTTTGGTTGATGCATTTGCTGAAGATACCATCTAAATCTTTTCTTTGAGTAAATAATCCAAGATAAATAACAAACTCACTCCTGAATCGTTAAATTGTTGATTACTGGGACTGAGAGAGAAAAATGAGAGTGTGCAGTGGAGAAATAAATTATGGGGAGTGGCATCTGGGTGTACTTGTCTAGTTTTGAAATGTATAGACAATTTATCAGCCATTACATTGTAGTTAAGCACTAATCAAGTTTCATGGTTTTTTGCTACCAAGTAGTGGTGAATAACTTTGATTGCCAAGGGACACTAAATATATTTCTTACAAGGTCCAGCAATACTAGTCACTTTAATTTCTATGAAAAACATATGTTTATTGTATTTAAATGACAGATTCATCAAGGTCATACATCCCAAATGGACCAGAATATCCAAGTACTTCAAAAATAACTTGCAAACTATAGATTTTATATTCTATTAGGTTCCATTTTCTAAGATTATTATTTTTTTCAGGGTGGGGGAAGAAAACAAATTCTCTTCGAGCCTTTGACATCTTGAAATGATGGGGACTCCAAATGCTGTGCTCTGGAGAGCCTTGGTTCCCAAATGTACCCTAGTCCCACTATTCAAGCCTAGGCATCATTTATTATCTTTGAAATTAAAAAAGAACAATCTAAAATTACAGCCATGCTTGCATTTGCTTCTGGGAATGGAACAGTAATAAAGAAAAGAGTATATGCAGCCATGTCCAAGATCAGGTTTGGGGGTCAGCAATATTCAGGACCTACTCTTGAAATCCTCCAGGAATTAAATCACCTTGCCAAACACTTAGAATAATGGAATTATTATACCCACTATTGAACGATGTGTGGCTGTCCTTGGAGTTAGTATGATGTTTTTCTCTCCAGTCAGAGAGAAAAGTCATGGCTTGTCAGGAAGTCCACGCATGTCAATTGTTTTTTTTTTGATGGTACTAAGAAAACTAAATTGTCCAGAGGCAATTAAATAAATCTACTATTTTGTAGGTCTTCGACCACATTTCATTTTTAATTTCTGTATAAACTTGGGAGATCTAATCTTAATCATCATTTTTTTTTGGAGGGGGAGGAGGGGAAGATGTTGAGAGCTTTGTTTGCAAGGCATTATTAAAATCAGAACTAATTTCCTGGTGAGAGGGATAGTCATTGTCTAGCAAGCAGGCAGAGTAAGTCTTCCTCCTTGGCCTGTAATATTATAGTTTCGATTTGGAAAGCAACACTTAAAAGCTATTTAGATGGAGGGGAGTAAACAGGGATGAAGAGACCAATTAACCAATTTTTCTTGGCCTTTCCCTCACACATAGACACATTCTGTACAACACCCTGGTTTTGATGTATTATTTTAATTAATCCCAGTCTTTTGATTCCTGCAAAAAGAAGGTTAGCAAATGTAACAATGCTTGAGAGTTTCTTTATCGTAAAAGACACATAATTTCAAGCATTTAATAAGGTAGATTTATTCTGGGTAGTTTAGCTTGCACATTCACTCAAACAGCCCTCCCCAAAGACAACATTAAAAATGTGATTAGTTAGCTGCCATCAATAACACAAAATAGGAAAACACTCTCTGAAGGGACAGCTTTGTGGAGGGCACTGCACAGTGTGTAGTAAAAATATATGGCCTAATAAGTTTACATTTGCAGGCTCATTTGTTAAAACTCTTGAATTTCTAATTTGTGTCGGAAAGATAAATGGATGGAGCCACAGTAAAGTGTGAGATTAATACTGATGGATGGGGATTCAGTTTTTTGCTAGCCTCTTAGTTCCATACAACCCAGTAGGCAGTTTATGGGAAAACCAAATGTAAATAAAAAAGGAGGGCATTATTTGCTTTGGCCAAGGCCAATTACCAGTTATATTGTTCCTTTCAACTCCACAGTTAAGGGTAATTTTGAGCTAATCTAATTAATATATTTCAGTAATCAAAACCCTTCCAATTTACAATTAGATGTTCATAAGATTGGCTATTGGAAACCCTGAACCATTTGTGAAATCCACCCTGCTGAGCAGGTGACTTGTGGATTTTCTTATTGTCTAGCTACATAACAAATATTCCCCCAGTCATGTTGGATTAAGAAACATGTTCCTGGGAGAATTATGGGAAGAAGACAAGGTTCTAGGAAAGAATGTGGATACAGAGTATTGTGGCTTTCTTCCTGGACAGTAACTTAGAAGAAGGAGGCAATTAAGGTGGTATAAGGTGTATCTAGTAGCTCATTTTCACCCCTTTTAAATTCCTCGCAGCTGTGTAACTGGGATATTCCCATTGAGCACCCCTTTGCTCTGGGGTTTTCTGGGACTTTCCTACTCTTACTTTCACAATGGCTGTTAAAATACATGGAGGTACATTTGAGTGACATCCAGCGAGGAAGAGAAAACATGATTTGAAACTAGCTAAGATCATCATATGATGCTCAGAGGTGAATCTCGGACAAAGGTGGAGTCATCAGCTCTCCTGACAGGTCAGACATGCATTATTACTGAATGCTCAGGACTATCTTGTAAATCTTGTAAAAGATCTTCCTGTTACAGGAATCTACAGATTCACTATTCAGTGGGATCTTCCGGAGTGGGCATATTATTTAAACTGAATTAATTGTTTAAATAGAGGGTCAGCCTTAGAGTAAAGCAGACCAGGGTTAGAGGTCTGTCTGTGACAGATACTTGCTCTGCGTGACCATGGACAAGTCACAACCTTTTTTGATGTCTCATTGATTGTCTAAGATTACTTAAACTGCTGACTTGCATCAATGGAGAGCCTCCATGCTCATACTTCCTTACACTAAAGAAATCACAGGTATGGACCTTTCCCCTCCAAAAAAAATTATTTAGGAGAGCTGGGTGTAATAACTTGTCATTCCTGCTGTGGGGGAGACTGAGGCTGACAGATCTCCTGAGCTGGGGAGTTCTGAGCTTTAGTGGGCTAAGCCAATTGGGTATCTGAACTAAGTATGTCAACAGTACGATGAGGCCTCTAGTTTGGAGGGTCCTTAGGTAGCCTAAGGAGGGGCACACTGGCCCAAGTTGGGTATGCAGCAAGTCAGAATATCCTGTGCTGATTAAAGTGGTATTGGGCAGTCAGTAAAGAATCATTGAACTTCTGACCTGGGCGAGATAGGGAAAGCCAGTCTTTAGAAAAAGAAAAAAGTCAAGAAAAGTGAAAAACTTATATAAAGTCTATGGAACAAATCAAAGTATTAATAAAAAATAAAGAGGTGAGACTAATTAAGGAGTTTTACCAGAAAATCCCATTTTTTTAATCAACTTTTTTAAATAGGCAAATTGTATATAAATTTTTTACATTTTTATATTTATTTAGTATTTTGTTTTTTCCCAGTTACATGTAAAAACCATTTTAACATTTGTTTTTAAAACTTTGAGTTCCAAATTCTCTCCCATTTTCCCTCCCCATCACTCATCATTGAGAAGGCAAGCAATTCAACATAGGTTATATATGTGTAGTCATGCAAAACATCTGTAATAGTCATGTTGTGAAAGAAAACATAGACAAAAACAACTCAAGAAAAATTAAGTTAAAAAAAAGAACTATGCTTCAATCTGTATTCAGACACCATCAGTTCTTTCTCTGGGAATGAATAGCATTTTTCATCACTTTTTTTTTTTAAGATGATCCTATTTTAAAAACAACCCAATGTTTCCCTAGTTTACTCTTTCCTCATGGGCTTCAAGCCTGTGTTTCCCTCACCCTAGACTTTATAGCCAACTCTTGAAAGCCTTCTTTCTCTACCCAGATGAGATTACTTTCTGTCCTCTTTCATAATTTCCTTTGCCTCCTTTACCCTGGAGATCTCATTGTCTTAGAAATGCCTCCCTTTCTTTCCCCTACCTTTTTTTTTATCCTCCTCCCTCTCTTCCACTTTCCTCTCAACTATTCTCCTTTTTCATTGGTTTACCTCAAACAAAACTCACTTAGTTGAATTGTAGTTACTCCTTCTACCCTTCATTGTTGTCCACACTACCAGGGGCCATATCTAGTTGTCCTGATACATATCTTGCCACTGGACCCAGACAGCTCCAGAGGAGGAAGTGAGACTGGTGACTTTGCTTAGCCCTTACTCACTTAAATCCAATTCACTTGCAAGTCATGGCGTCGCCTTCCTGATGCCATGGTCCTCTTTGAGAACTAAGGATGAACAACAACTTGTGAGTAGCATGGGCTGCCCCACTGGGGACCAACTGGACAGTTCCAGTTGGGCAATGCAGCTCCTTCTCCCTCTCCTCTCCTCCCCTCCTCTCCTCTCCTGTCCTCTGCTCTCCTCTCTGTCCATATAGGATATCATCTCCTTACACTCTGCCAAAAGGAATGTAAATTTTGATCACTGAAACCTCAAAAGATATCTTGGGGCTAGATTTGTTTCTTAAGGACCATGCCTTAAACCCAATTCACTCTGCCTCTCATTGATTGGACAACAATAGGTCCCAGGCCAAGCCCCACTAAGTGGTCATTCTTTGGGCCCTGATTGACTCAAAGTAAATGTAAATAGCAAATGTTTCTGTTTTGCCCAGAAATCCTGAGAGTCTTCCGCTCTCAGACTGAATTTTTTTTTTTGACTAGGTAAAGGAGGCCATTCTTTGTCTCATTTCTTACCTAACCATAATCATTGAATGGGCATTGTCTTAGTCAAACTGAGTCTTGGGAAAGATCTTAGCTTAAAAAGGCCAAGGTCTTCCTCTGCATCCAGAACCATCTCCAGTCCTCCTGATGTATATTTTGCCACTGGACCCAGATGGCTCTGGAGAAGAAAGTGAGGCTGGTGGCCTTGCACAGCCCTCCCTCCCTCAAATCCAATTCACTTGCAAGTCAAGGTATCACCTTCTTGAATGAAGGACAAATAACAACAATAACAATAACAGCACTACCTACTGTTGCCTGCCCCACCTGGTGGTTGTTGTCCTTCATTCTTGAAGAAGATCAAAATGACATCACTATGTTAAAGTCAAGTTACAGTGTGTCAGACTATGGCTAATTAGGATCAATATGAACTCAGAATGCTCAACCACAGTTTAGGCACAAATAGTCCATGTGAACATTTGGGGTTGATTCTCTAAATTTGTGAATATTGCATTTCTTTTGAGCTACTTCAATTCTGCTTTGCTTACAGAACACAGCTTCTTCTTTGATGAGGGCATGCTATGCTGGGCAGTCCTGTGCCAGTGTCTCCATGCCGTACAATCAATTCCAAAGTTCTTAAGAGAGACCTTGAGAGTGTCCTTGTATCGATTTTTCTTACCACCTTGTGAGTGCTTGCTTTCTGTGAGTTCTCTGTAAAACAGTCTTTTAGGCAAGTGTATGTTTGGCATTTGAACATGGCCAGCCCACCGGAGTTGTGCTTTCTGCAGTACAGTTTGAATGTTTGGCAGTTTAGTTCGAGGAAGGACCTCAGCGTATGGTACCTTATCCTGCCAGTTGATCTTCAGAATCTTCCTAAGACAATCCAAATAGAAGTGATTCAGTTTCCTGGCATGGTACTGGTAGACTGTCCAGGTTTCACAGGCATACAACAATAAGGTCAGCACAAAGGCTCTGTAGACCTTTCGTTTGGTAGTCAGTGTAATACTTCTTTTCTCCCACACTTTCCTTTAGAGCCTACCAAACACTGAGCTAGCTCTGGCAATGTGTGTGTCAAGCTCATTATCAATGTGTACATCCCTGAAAAGTATACTGCCAAGGTAAGTAAATTTACCCTCGGTATTCAAAACTTCTCCATTTGTTCTAACCAATGCTTCCACATACGGATGTTGTGGTGCTGGTAGGTGGAGCACCTGTATTTTCTTAGTGTTAATTGTTAGGTCAAAATTATCACAAGAAGCAGACAATTAATCCATACTTTGTGGCATCTCAGCTTCAGAGGCTGCACTGAGTGCATAATCATCTGCAAACAGAAAAATCATACACTAACACTCCCTCCAACAAAGGAGGAGAGGCTAAGTGATGAAGCAGCTATTCAGTATGAAATAGCTGAGGCAAAGTAGCTCGTGAATTAGGGGCTTGATTTTCTCAGTGAACTGGGAGTCGAGATCATCTGCTAGAAGCAATAAGGATAGTTTTGGCAACTTGAGGAGAGAGGAGAAAGTATGGAAAAGCTGAACCAATCAGAGAAGAATAAAAGGATTGTTACGTAACAGTAAGAAACCAGTTGATATTCTGTAATATGCATTTTAATGCATACAGTTGGTACCGTTGTGTAACTACATCCAACAGCATCTAATAACTTAGGAGAAGGAGCAGAGAAGGCAGAAGGTGGAAATCACTCAGTGTTGAGGATTAGTAGGGTATTAATGATGGTAGGACAAGATAGTGAGTGATTTAAAAAAGAAGAACCTAGATGAACTGGATGACTATAGACTCAAGATTGCAAAGGGAGGAAAATTAACCCAGAGCAGAGATGACGGATTGGGACAATAGGAAAGGACTGAGACATGAGTCCACAGTGAAGATGAAGAACCAACTTCTGAAGACTTCTGAAGACAAATAAGAAGTGCTCATTAATAATTATTAGTTTCAAAGATCATTATATAAATTGAATCAGCTATATAGACCTCTGAAATCCTTTCCAACTCAAGGATTTTTGACCAGGGTATAGCCAATTAAAGGTTAAAAATAAAGCATGATCTTAACAACATTATTGTTATCGTATAAATTATTCTCCTAATTCTACTCGCTTCATTTTGCATCAGTTCATAAAAAACTGTCACAGATTTTTCTGAAACTATCCCCTTCATCATTTCTTGTAGCACAATCATATTCCATCACATTCATATACCAGAACTTGTTCAGTCATTTCCTAATTGATGGACATCCCCTTAGTTTCTCATTCTTTGCTACTGCAAAAAGAACTGCTATAAATATTTTTGTATAGCTAGGTCCCTTTCCTGTTTGTTTGATCTTCTTGGGGTATTGACCTAGTAGCAGTATTGCTTGGTCAAAGGGTATGCACAGTTTTATAGCTCTTTGGGCTTAGTTCCACATTGCTTTACAGAATGACTGGATTAGTTCACAGGTTGTTTACCAAGAGTACATTTATGTACCTGTTTCCCCACAGTCTCTCCAGCATTTGAAAGACCTAGGAACTCTGATCAACACAATGACCAACCACAATTCCAATGACCTCATGATGCAGCGTTATCCACCTCCAGATAGAAAACTGATGTGCTCAGAGGATAGATTGAAGCATGTTTTCTTTTCTTTTCATTCTTTTTTTTGGACATGTGGGAGTTTGTTTTGCATGACCATACATATCTATAAAATAGGTTTTATTTTTCTTGCCTTCTCAATGAGTGAAGAAGAGAGGGACAGAATTTGGAATCAAAAATAAAATTTAATTTTAAAAAAGTGTGACCATTGGTCAAACCAATCAGTGTATAATTATGATGTAGATAGTAAGTCAGTACACATTTGTTAAGTAGCTATCGTGCTGGGCACTGTGTTAAGCTCTGGATAAAAAGTAAAATAAATAAAATAAAATCATTAAGAAATATTAAAAGGGAAGTACAAACCTCATTTGAGTGCCTCTCTGTCTCAATGGGAGACGATCAAGTGTGACTAGATCACTAGATCCATTGGTCCCTAAATCACGCAATTCAGAGGGATCCTTGTGCAACGCCGGTCAGAGACTTGGAGCAGATGCAAGCGTCCACCTCTATTAGTTGTCACATGACATGGCATGTTTGTCATATGATGTAGTGAGCCCATCACATGACAGTGTGTTTATTGTGTGACAAAGCATTCCATCACAGCATGGCGCACCACATCTGTCACATGACATAGTGCGACATGTGTTCAGTAATGTGATGTGACATGTCAGCAATGGTGTAACATGCCTGCCACATGGCATGCGTGCCACACAACATGCATGTTCACTACATGACACAGCTGGTTTGTAATACAACACAGCAGTTCTTCACATGATATAGCATGTGACATGGAATGATAATCTCATGACTTGCTGGGTTTTGTGCATGCTGTAGCATATCTGTAACTGGAAAACAATGTCAGCTAAATGACAAAGCATGTCATCATGTAAGAAAACGTGTCGGTCCCCTGGAATATCATGCTCCCTAGTTCTGTCACAAGATTGACATGTTCTTCACACAACAGGGAACTTCCATCACAGAGCACAAGTTGTTACATGACACACACTTTCGTCGGTGGCACAATGGATAGAGTACCAGGCCTGGTGTCAGGAAGATTCGATCCAGCCTCAAACACTTGCTAGCTGGGTGGCTCTGGGCAGTTTCTTCATCTACAAAAGGAGCTGGAGAAGGAAATGGCAGACCACTCCAGTATCTTTGCCAAGAAAACCCCAAATGGGGTCAGGAAGAGTCAGACAAAACTGAAAACAATTGAACAACAACAACAAAAGACTATGTGTTGGGCACTGTGCTACATTCTAGTGATAAAAATAAAAATGAAGACGGTCATTGGTTTCAGGGAGATTATATTCTAATGGAGGAAGAGCATGTATAAAAATGGGACTGAGAAGCAGAAAGTGTGGGGAAGGTTCCTGTCCCATAACAGTAAAATGTAGAAAGTATGAGACTGGACTTGAAGTCAGGTCCCCTTTACTTAGAGCCAGTGCTCTCTCTGCTGCCCCACCTAGCTGCCCCTAGAAACTCTTTTGATAGGCTTCCAACTAAATGACTTGCCCAAGGTTAGATAATTAGTAAACATAAGAAGCTTAGATTTGAACTTGTCTCCTAAACTAATAGCTAGAGGGGGAAGCTAGATGGTGTAGTGGTTAGAGTGTAGGCCCTGGAGTCAGGAAGACTCATCCTCTCAAATTGAAATCTAGCCTCAGATGCTTATTAGCTGTGTGACCCTGGGCAAGTCACTTAACCCTGTTTTCCTTAATTTCCTCATCTGTAAAATTAGCTGGAAAAGAAATTGCAAACTACTTCAGTATCATTGCCGGGAAAACCCCAAATGGGGTCACAAAGAGTCAGACACAACTAAACAACAATAACAGTCTCTAACTAAAGAACCAACATTCTCTTCTCAGTAATAATACTTTTGCATAAAAATAAATGCTTTTTAAATAGCAAAAATGGTTTAAGATATAAATGTTTAGTGACTGAGTGGCCACATCCAAAGTGCTACCTTTAACTTTAGATGGTTAACTCTCAGTGCATAGCACCTATGTTCTTTTCATGCAAATCGTACAACTACCCCTACTAGTATCACACACAATATGGGCATTACAATAGATATTGACAAATTAAGTGGCATTGGGATATCGCAGTAAAAGCAGGCCTGGAGGTGTGATATGTAAGATGTTTTACTTAGCATGGCAACAGCAACTTTATGACGGTTCAGTTGCTGTGTTGAGTGAATGTCGTCTATGTGGGAGATGTGATTAAGCATGGTTACTGAGGACCCCATGGCATTCCCTACCTAGAATGGATGGAATTTAACTTTCATAATCTGCTGAAATCCCATTGTGAGATAACTGTGCCAGACCACTTCAAATTCTCCTTTAGCATAAATTGAAAAAGTAGTTAATTTACGTTTTAAACTGGTCTCAAGCATCATAGAGGTAGATTTTTGTGTTCCAATCTAGAGGTGGTTGAATTTTGTGAAGAAATCTGTGATCCCTCGTGTTTTACAGTTTATCCTCTAAAGTCCTTTGGGAATAAATGGTGCTGCTGTCTGAATATCAGTTCTGTTCATTGTTGCTGTTCCTTGCTCCTGTGTGTAGGAAACCCTTTGAGTGAAATGAGGATGGGATTTCCAAGACCAAAATTCATTCTCTCTCCTCCATATTACTCTATTATATAAGAAGCCTAGGCCTCAACTATGGTATATCTTTGGCCTCAGGCAGCTCTGCTGCCTGCAGGCCAGGACCAGCCTTCTCTTGAGCCCCTGTAGCTATTTTTAGCCTGGGGCACTATGGAGAAATTTCTGTAAATACAATGTCTGTCAATCTGGCACCTTGTAACATAACTCCTAAAAGTGACATTTCTAATAGGCAGTTCAACGGAGGATAACTTTAGAGCCAATTAGTTTCATATGCTGTGATTATAAAAGTCCCAGAAACATAATATGGGCTGCAGATTTGTGGCTTTCCTCACATCCTCAGATATCTGGGTGTTCAGAAACAGTCAATGCATTTGTTTGTCAGTTACTAAACAGTGAAGTGAGGAGCCCATGGTAGATATTCCCTCTATGCTAGCATAGAAGCTGTCAGTGAGAAGAAGTGTTACCAGGCTAGGGGTAGATTTGGGTAATTGTAACTCTAGGGAGTAGTTAGGGAGCAAGCAATATATTATAGGCAACATCAAGAATCTGCTAGTGCTGGTGATTGCTAGACTGGATGTTATGGTTATGGTGGGAAGGACGCTTACTAAGTGCTTGTTGATGGATTCATTGAAAGAAATTGTAGAAACATCATTGCAGTGCAATTTATGAGCAGTAATTTGGTACCTGATCCAGGACTCAGGATTGTGACTATGGTGGTATCGAGTTGGATATCTAAGAGGTCAAAGAAACCTGGGAATCTGTGATATGGTAGAAAGAGAATGGAACCCAAAGTCAGGAAAGGCCTGATTTCTAATTCGTCTTCTGGTACTTCATAGCTATGTGAAGATGAGCAAATCATACAGCTTCCCTGAGTCATAGAGTCTTATCTGTACAGTAGGATAAAAATACCTCTAGTACCTACATCTCAGGATTGTTGCGAGGTTCAACTTAGATTATTGATGTAAAAGGCATTGCAAACCTTAAAGTGCTATATAAAGGAATGTTAGAGGTCATAGAATCTTAGGAGTTGAAAAGAACCTTGCAGACCACCTGGTCCACACCCTTCATTTTATAGCTAAGGAAAACTAAGGCCTATGCAAATTATGTGACTTGGCCAAAGTCTTAAAGCTAATAAGTACCAGAGTTGGAATTTGAATCAAGCTCTCCAGGCTCCCAGTCTTGTGCACTTTCAACTTTGCTATGTTTACTACCCTCCGCATGAGTTGTGTGGTTCCTTTTGGCTTCTGAGCAGAGAAATGGAACCACATGGGGTTCTATTTGTGACAATTGATGCCCAAGGGAAAGTGGGAGCTTTCTACTGGAATTGTTTGACTATAGGTTATGGGAATAATCAGGTTGAGAGAGCTAAGTAAATTTAATCATCATTATAATTGTCTGTGATGATAGAGTGACCCTAGGCTTGGCCGATGAGCATCTTTCAAAGTATCTATTATCTTTTTTCACTGTTAGATATGATAGTGCGGAGGAAGATACACTTGAAATTTTTGAAAAGCTATTGTACGTTATGTAGATTTTTCTCTTACTATGAAGATAAGATGTGTTTTTCCTGAGTGACTAAATGGTAATATAGATGATAAAATGCCCACTTTAGAAATAGCAATAAGTTAGAATGGCACACATGGTTTTTCTCCAAAATAGTAAATATATTACTACAGAGGGGGAGGTGGGTTGGGAAGGAAATCACCAAGATGTGTCAAAAAAAATTTAGATTGGGATACATAGCCCTAAGAATGAAGAATCATAGAATGGAGATGACATGCTTTTGATATTCTTTTCTGGTAAATTATATTTATTGTAATTCATGAAGATTCATATTAATTTCATAGTTCCAATACAACATGAACTTTAGGAATCCCTTTAGTGTACACTTGAGCAGCTGAAGAAAACTGAAGGTATTTGTATGCTCAGTAATTAGATTGGGTCAGAATGACATATAGTAAGTATAGCTATTCCATCATCTTAGAGTTTTAGTGGAATTTGTGTTGAATGTATTTGACTACAAGGCTATTTGGAGGTTTAAAAAAATTAGTAACCAGATAGGGAAACTAGAAGTGGTTAGCATTGACAAGGTTGGCCCCACTTTTAGGTGGTTGATTTTCTCTCTCATTTTGAGAGTTGTAGCCTTCCCTATCACAAAATATACTATCATCCTCCCCTCCTATTAAGTTTGATATCTCCCTCACACACCCTCCACCCCATGAAAGTCACTCCTTTGGGTCAGACAGCAAACATAGCAAAAACTAACATTTGTATATTACTTTATAATTATACAATGTTTTACACAGATGCCCAATTTAACTTCATAATAACTCTGCATAGGAGATGAGTCAGATATTATTGATGATTTCATTTCCAACAAGTGTGTAGGGGAGGGAGAATTTTGCAGTGACCTGCACAGAGTATCCAGGTTATCAGAGAGTAAGCAACAAGCATTTGTTAGGTGCCTACTGTGGGCCAGGCACTGTGGGAATATAAATAAAAACAAAAAGAAAGGTGGTCTACCCTCAAGAACTTACATTCTAATGGGGGAAAACAATACATAAGGAAGGATGAAAAGGGAGGAAGTACTTGCATTGTGGCATGGTGGCTAAGTCCAGAGAATGAGGGATGGATGGTCTGGGTCTTTCTTTGAAATGGAGATTCCAGGAAGAATTCACCAGTGGGAAAAGAGGCCCTCAGGAGTGGAGTACGAAGTGCTCCTTTAAAAAAAAAAAAGGAAAGGAAAAGGACTATGGTTTTCTCTATGAAAATAAAGAAGAAAAAGAGATGGAGGAAAATCTTGATCTGTGATGGGATGTTGGAGAGTGTAGGACTATGACAGAGAGAAAAGAGGGAAGAAGAGGGAACACCTGGAGATACATGATATATAGATAGATATATGGCAGATAAACCCTCTGAGGAGGAAAGAACTTCATACCCTACAAGGAATAGTGATATAAAATCACAGATACTCTCAGATGAGAAATTATCCAGTAAGGATAAGAGGAAGAAGCAATGAGTAGTGGCTGTAGACAACTCCCAGATGAGCAGTATCAAGGCAACTCTTTGTCAGTCTCATAATGTAACAATAGAGATGTCTACCTTCTTCTGTTGGTATATATCCACGTAATGGAGAATGTCCCGAGACATGTCAAACCAGATGACAACAATACATCTATGATCATTCATGTGGGCATAAGTGATGCTATGGTTAATTGTGTGATGCACAAATATAGAAAACATTTTTAATATTAGGAAGTCTTGGACAAAAAAGTGGAAACTTTAAAGACACATGTGACACTTTGATAACTGTTGCCAACTGAAAAAATCAAAGGCTTCCAAAGAGAAAGACAGGTTGGGGAAAAGAACATTAGGAGGAGAATGTATGAACCCTGTGGTAGGAGTAGTTGTTTCTAAAGTAAGGCAGAAGAAAAGTGAAAGGTGACATGAAGTAAAATAAGTGTCAGGGCTGGACCTTATGATAATTTACATTTTTATAGCACTTTATGGTTTACAAAATGCTCTTCTTGTAACAACACTGTGAGGTAGATAGATGTGTGTCATGAAAAAGGTTGTGAACCCTCAAAAACTAAAAAAAGGGGAAATGTAAATTTCAAAAAAAAAAAGGGAAAATACAAACTAGAATTTAAGTGGAAAAGGTAGGATGTAGGGCTAAATTTCTCAAAGTATCATTAGAAGCATGTTTGTGTTTTTAAGGGAATCATTTAAGCATTTTAATATCATGCTTGTAAAGCTGAAATCTTTTAACTCCTGTAATATTCCTAACTCCATCTATAGTCCTGTTGTTTGATAAAGGTATAGGTGCATAATATTCATTTGAAAAGCTATGGATTGCAAATGAGCTCCTAATGTTGGAAGGCCCAACCTCCTCAATACAAAAATTTAGTTCCATAGACTATACCAAGGACCTCGAGCTTTCCCAGAAATGATTGATAACCTGCATCTACAGGACTGCTGTCCTGCAACCTGCCAGAACCTTTTTAAAATAAGAGTTTTAGGAAGGCTAACTCTAAAATGAGGTCTTGTAAGTTTGTTGTCAACTCTTCCCCACGTTGATGGCATTCTTGCATCTGTACATGCACATTTGCCTCTCAGTGGGATTGAGTATTTGACATTTCAAAGGCTGTATGATATGATCCAGAAAATAAACACTGCTGTAGCATTTCTGAAGGCTGATCATCTGTTTACCATAATGCCAGTTAACACTAAGAGTGCAAATTAGACACTGACTTGATTGATCACCAAATTTTATTGCTGCTTAACATCATGTAATTCTTAAGGAGAAAAAAAAATCTGTGGAGTTTGAAGTATAATGAAGCTTTTATCTCTATTATTATTACTAATAAAAAATGATAGCTGACATTTACATATCACCTTTAAGTTAGCAAAAAGTTTCAGAAAAATTTCCTCATTTGAACCTCACAATCTTGGGAGATAGGTACAACAGGTATTATTCCCATCTTACAGATGAGGAAACTGAGGTTCAGAGAGGGGAAGTGATTTCTCCAAGGTCAAGTATGGGATGCAGGATCAGAACCCTGACCTTCTTGATATCAAGTTCAGTACTATATCCCTCAGGGTACTAGTTTCCCCTCTACTCTGCTCCTCTGTTTCTAAAATGGTTTGATCAGTGATAAGGACATGAGTGCTGAAGACTGTCGTCAACCAATGCTGAAGCAATTGACTATTTGCCCCAGATTGAAGCCAATCCTTCTCTAGCCAAACTTCCAACTAAAGAAAAGGTTTTGAATGCCAATAGATTCTTCTTGTGTGGCAAAGTACCTGGTGCTGCTTCCATTCTAGTAGAGATTTACAAGGCATTGTCTCTACTGATCACAGAAAAGCTGACTGAAATCTTCAGGATTATATGGCAAGAAGAGGTTATTCCCCAGGGGATCAAGGATGCCATCTCTCTAAAGGAAAAGGAAATAGGTTGTCCTGTGACAATCACAGGGTAGTTTCTCTCTTCATCATTGCTGACAAGATTCTTTTCAGAGTCCTTCCTAATAGGCTGATCCTTCACCTGGAAGATGGTCATCTACCTGAGATCTAGATGGCTCCAGAAAAGGCTGAGGAATGGTCTATATGATTTTTGCTGCTTGACAAATACAGGAGAAATGCCAGGAGTAAAGCACAATGGTTGTCAATCTGATCAAGGCCTTTGAAACTGTCCCTCATGAGGGCTTGTGGAAAGTCATGGCAAAATTTGGTTGTCAGGAAGAGTTCCTCAGTATTGTGTGTCAGTTTCATGATGGCACGCTTGCATGGGTTCTGGATAATGGATGGTGTTCTTGAGCTTTCCCAGTCACCAATGTAGTGAAACAGGGCTGTGTGCTTACTCCCACACTTTTCAGCATGATGTTTTCAGTGATGTTGTCAGAGACCTCCAACAAGAATGAAAACAGCATCAAGGTCAGCTACCACACTAATGGTGAATTACTTAACTTGAAAAGGCTACAAGCCAAGACTAAAATGGCGGGAGAGTTGGTGTGTGACCTTCTGTTAGCAGATGATGCACTCAGTGCAGCCCCTGAGGCTGAAGTGCAGCAGAGTATAGATTGATTCTCTGATGCTTGTGCTAATTTTGGCTTCAAGAAAACAGAAGGTCTCCACTAGCCAGTACTACTCCATCCATATGTGTATGAAAATGGAGAAATTTTGAATGCTGTAGATAAGTTCACTTACTTTGCTAGCATATTTTCCAGGGATGTACACATAGATGATGAGGTTGACATACACATTTCCAGAACTAGCTTAGTGTTTGGTAGACTCCAAAGGAAAGTGTGAGAGAAAAGGGGTATTAGGCTGCCTACCAAACTGAAGGTCTACAGAACCATTGTATTGACCTCATTGTTGGATGCCTGTGAAACCTGGACAGTCTGCCATGCCAGAAGATTGAATCACACTTAGGAAGATTCTGAAGATCACCTGGTAAGATAAGATGCTGGGCACTGAGGTTCTTTCTTGAGCTAAACTGCCAAACATTAAAACTCTACTGTAGAGAGTGCAAGTCCAAAGGGCTGGATATGTTCAAATGCTGAATATATGTTTATCTAGAAGACTATTTTATGGGAAACTCACACAGGACAAGTGCTCACATGGAGGTCAGCAGAAACAACACAAGGATATTCTCCAGGTCTCTGAAGAACTTTGGTATGGATTGTAAGATATGGGAGACATTGGTACAGAAACATCCAGCATGGTGTGCCCACATCAAAGAAGGCACTGTACTCTATGAGCAAAGCAGAACTGTAGGAACTCAAAAGAAAAATGAGATGCACAGATTTAGAGACACCTCTTTCCCAAATAAACTATCTGTGCCTGAACTGTGGTAGAGCTTTCTGAGCTCATATTGGTTTGTTCAGTCTCAGTTAGACACACTATATATTGACCTCAACATTGTGATGTCATTTCGGTCTCCTTTAATTGCGAAGCACAAGAAGAAGATTTAGTACTTCTGAGATACGGAGAACATTTTTTGTTTTTGAACCTGAGAAAGGAGATCTTAGACAGGATTCTTCCCATCTTAGCCTAAAATAGTATTTTATAGGTATATTCATTTTTACTCAATCCTCTCTTCAGATTTAGGGAGTTTTGGAATTGAACTTGGACTCAGATTTCTGGACATGACTTCAATCATAAATAGATAAGCTCAGGAAGTTGTCTTTGACTTATGACAATTGACCCTCAGAACCCTAGCAATGACATACATCTTGTTATAGCTGACATTTTAAACAGCCACACTGTTCAGCTATTTTACTTCCATGTACTGTTCTAGTTGATAAAAGTATTTTCTGCCTTCTCTGGTTTTATGACAATCATTCTCTTACTTCCATACCCTCCTCTGATTCCCTCAGGAATCCCTTCCATACACTGTACAATTTCTCTGCCTGTGATCATCAATAAGTAAGAATTAAGTAAGATTCTCTGATTTGGTACATAAACATTTCTGGACTTAAGAGTTAGAACATCTGTATTTAAGTCCCAGCTCTGATTCTTATGAATTATGTGACCCTGGGTAAATCATAACTTCTCTGAACCCCAGTTTTCACATCTGTAGAGTGGGAATAATAATACTTCTATTACCTGCCACCCAGGGTAAGGAGAGTGTTTTGTAAACTGTAAAATAATGTTACATAAATGTGAGTTATTATGTAACTAATTTATATCTGCTTGGTATTTTCATACATTTCATGGATAGAAGCAGCTGACTGGCACAGTAGACAGAATATTGGATCTGGAGTCAGGAAGACCTAAATTCAAATCTGGTGTCAAATACTTATTAGCTGTGAACTTTGGGCAAGTCACTTATCTTCTCTTTGTCTCAGTTTCCTCAACTGTAAAATGGGAATAATAATAGCACTTACCTCCCAGGGATCGTTGTGGGGATCAATGAGATAATATTTGTAAAGCATTTAGCACAGTGCTTGGCACTTAAACATTTATTCTTTCCCTGTCTTCCTCCCTCCTGCTTCCTGACTTGATGACAATTTTTTGACATGGTACTAACTGCATCAAGTCTTTGAACATTACAAAGCTTTCTTAATTAAATACACTGTCATTCCAAAGAGTTTTTCTTAACCATAAGGATTAGTTTAAGGGTCTGGGGATATCCTGGAGAAGAGAAACCTAGATAGGAATATGAGAGCTTTCTTCCAATATGTGAAGGGATGTCACTCAGGAGAGGGATTAGAATTGTTCTATTTGGTCCCAGAGAGCAGAATGGTGGGTAGAAATTGCAAAGCAGAAAATTTGAACTTGTCAGGGAAAACCTTCCCAATAATTAGGGAAATTCAAAAGTGGAATGGGTTACCTCAGGAGACAATGAAAACAAACCGTCTGAAAATTGCATATTGCCCAGATGACAACATAGAATTAGATCTGCAGCCCATTGAATTAGTATATCAGTGCATTTGTCTTGGGCAGCTTTGCCTGTACAGAAGCAAGAAATTGTTTCATTGAACAAAGGCATCAAATTTTTAAAAACCCCTAAAACGCGGTCTTTACCAGAGTAGATAAAAATTTAAATCCACATTCCAAAGTTAAGTATGAAACACGGACAATCAGTTTTGGTTTCAGTTTGCCAGCCTCTTACATGGGTAGATTTTTTTTTCATAAGGTGACTTGTGCAATGAGTTGTCACACACATTTCCAATCAAATAGATAGGTCCATCACAGATAACACCCTGCATCAGCTTAACATCAGAGCATAAGGCAATTTACATATAAACCGCTTTATGTTCTGAATAATACAAATGGCAGCACAAATAGGAAATGTTAAAAATGGTGATATTTTTCTACCATGCTAATTTCTACCGTCTTTAAAAATCAGAATCACAAATGAATGTGATTGATATCGTATTTGGTAGATGCCAAAGAGAATATATGACATCTTTGGAATCTTATATTCAATTTTAGGTCTCGGTGCTATTTTATGGGTAAATGATTTGGCCATTGAAATGGTATCTCTCACCTAGTGATAGTTAAAATGGTTCTTTCTCAAAAACAAAGAATTTTCTTGGTTATATTATCTGTATGTGGAAGCATTCCCTTCATATTCTTCCTCATAAGTATGGGTGTGAAATAATGGCCAGTTTCTCATTCTACTATGTGCCCCTCTGTGGGGCTTATTTGAGCTTGGTGCTTCTGGGGACTTCAAAGAGACTTGTTTTCAGATCATCTTCCCAGGTCATGGAGCAAGATCATGGGGCCCTTGGTGAATAAGAACTGAGGAGACTTGCAATGCCCTCTTCAAATAGAATAAGAGAGATTCCAGGAGGAGTGGGACTGCAGAAAGGATTCATGTCAGAACAAAGATTACACTAGACAGGACAGTAGATCATGTGTGATTTACTCAATGCTGGCGTGTTTATTCCTTCTAAATTTTGAAAGAGGTAAAAGATATGTGCGAATACCTATGTGTGTATATAAAAACAAATGTGTGCATAAAAATCTCATATCTAAACCTCCAAAAATAATTCAGGCCTGTCTGCCTGATTCCCTTGCAAAAAGAATAGGGGAAGAGAAATCCTTTAAAGTAGTTATATACTCTTTGGGGATCAGAGAATGAATTTTGACTTGTGCTTAGAGAATACATTAATCTGTGTGCTACAAAGATCTAGATAATATATCCTTGCAATAAAAAATAGGATAAAACCAGAAAATGGAAATTTTTGCATCAACTCAAAACTTGGACAGGGGTCATAAGGGACTCATTCAACTGTGCTTATCTAGCATAGAGGTGTCTGATGTTTTTTCTTGATGGAATGTTAGATTTGGGGGTAAATCATCTACAACTTTGCCTTTGGAGGCAGACAGATAGTTGTCTATTTCTTCTGGCACTAATTATAAATAATGCTCTTCCATAGGAAGTTCAATGCTTAAGCAACAGCAATTACTCATCTGTATGCTGTCTTTCACTGAAGAACTATAGGGATTTCAGTATTTTTACATAATTGTTGTGAGATCAGTCGGAAGGAAATTCAGATGATACCTCCACCTTTAGGCTCCTGTCAGGTCTTAGTTTTTTCACAGTCCTTTTTGAGGATATGTATGTGTTCTGTTTCTCATGGTTCTGTCTCCGATTATCTTCTTTTCTCCCTCTATACTACTTCACTTGCTGATCTCATCAGCTCCCATGGATTTAATTACTGTCTATCTCTATGCTGATGATTCTCAAATCTACCTCTCTTGCATCTATCTCTCTACTGACTGACCTTCAATCTGGCATCTACAACTACCTTTCAGTCATCTCAAACTAGATGCCCAGTAGACATCTTAAATTCAACATATCCAAAATGGAACTCATTCTCCCCGCCTCCCCATCCCTCCCCACAGTTACAAATACTCTATTCAGCAAACTGGTCTGGATAATGTGGAAGCATGGTCCAAATAATAATAGTTTACATTTTCAAAGGGTGCTAAGATTTTGCCTCATTAACTATAGCATTTAAATCTAATCTGTGGGTCTTATAACACCGAAGACATTTCTACTTTCACAGACTAGAACAGTTCTTTCCATGTAGTTGAATTCAGTAAATACTTGTTGAATGAATGAAGGAAATAATTTCCATGTGAAACAGTCTTCATGAGCTGTTGTGGCTGAAAAACTTTATTTTCTATTAGCCAACCATCTGATGATAACCCTCTCCAAACTTAGCTAGGGTACCAAAAAGACAGATAGACAAGCCATCACCAGGCCGGCACCGAGGATCTTTAAAGTTTTGTAGTACATACCAGAAGTTGTTCTCCACTAACACAGCCTTCTATACCAAATGAAAATGTATGCAGAACACTTTAGCAGTATTGTTTCCATAGGTTCCCAAAGTGGGTGATACATCCCCCAGGGGCTGCTGAAACAATCCAGGCCAGGCAGTAGTAGCCTCGGGTGCAATTGAGGGGTGTTGAACAAAAAAAAAAAAGGCATTGGAAGCACAAGGAAAAAAGAGAAGAGAATTTTGAAAAACCATTCATACGTGTTTCATCTGTTGGGTAACAGAGTTAGAGTTGTAGTGATTACATTATTTTTTAAATAAACACACAAAATACAAATTATAACTGATCAGTGGTCAAGTCTGTGTGTGGGGTACAGAAACCCTTATCAATGAATCGGAGACTTAGAGATATTAGCAAAAAAGAACAATTCATTTATTGACTTTCTCGAAAAAGGGCTCCTCCAGAGCACCAAAAAAATGGTGCCACCAAAGACAGTGGAGGTGTGTTCAGATCAACAAGTTATATAGGTCCCAGCCACAATCCCCTCCCCAGCCCCCTCCTCAGGGCTCATTAATGCAAGCTCTGAGGGTACAATCTATTCTCCCACAATCTACTCCAGCAACAAAGAACAAAGACACTTTCACAACTTTCCTGGAGACAAGGAAAGGCAGGAGGTTTTCTTTTTCTTTTTAGAGTAAATAGTTTTAGAAAGGGAGGAGGAGATCTGATGAAGTACAAGATGTGTTGAAAAACATGTTTCTTTACAAGGTCAACCAGCTGCAAGTGTTTCAACAGAACCAGAAGCGATTAACTCCCTGAGGAGGCTTCATTCCTGAGAGATTCTCAGAGATCATCTCTCACATCTGTGACAGGTTTTAACAAGTAAGCTTAACAGGAGAGCATGTCGCACATCGTGGGGAAGTCCAGCATACATTGGCACGAATACATACGTGTAATGACTTATTTACAATACGATACTACACGGTTACATGATGCAATATTGAGTCATCAACATTTCAATGCAAGAAAACCCCATAAGTTTACAATAAATTATAGAATTTAAGGTGTCATTTAAAAAACTATATATTTTTGAAATGATGCCAATTTTAAAAAAAAGTTAAAGAAAGTAGATTTCCAGGGGGCACTGAGTAATTATTTTTTAAAGGCGGCAGTAGGTCTAATAAGTTTGGGAACCTCTGGTTTAGACCAGGCCTTAGCTCTCATATTGTATTTTTAAAATTGTTATTTATTCATTGTTAGTATATTTAAATTACATTTTATTGTAAAAACTGTTTTTAGCTGCCCCCCCCCCCCAACACACACAGAAAGGGTCATAGAAAAACAACCAAGGCACGTTTACTTTTGGCCTATAGTTTGCTGACCTCAGGCTTAGACATTTATGAGAAAGGTGACCCAGAGCTGAAAACTGCAATGAACTATTTTTAGCCTACAACTTATCATGAATGCAATCAGCTTGATAGGGCTATTGGACTACTTTTGATTTATATTCCCATGGTCTTAGGTTGTTCTGGAACACCCCAGAGCAGCAGATAAATTAGGATTCCTAATAGCACAGAAGGAACTTTGTAAAGGTTCCAGTTTGTTCTAGATCTCTTGAATGGACTTTGGTGGGGGAGGGTGGGATAATAGATTTATTGGGAAAAATTCCATATGATCTTCCCTATTATCCCATCTTCTCCCCCTTTGGTGGTAAGAATGGGATAACAAGGGAAAAGGATAACAATTTTTTTCAGACTAAATTATATAGCTCAAAAATAATTTTTAAGCCTTCATTGGAAAATAGCAACTTCCTAATGGATAGTATAGAGAGCCAGGAGCAATGGTTCTAGGCAAGAACCTGGATGACAAAATGGTAGTTATAGGAGAACTAACAGAACCAAGGTGAGGAGCAGTGGTAGCAAGTTACTGTGGCTTATGATTAGAATAAAAAATCTTTAGTTCTGAAATGTCAGAGGAGGTTAAACTATATACTTGAGGGTGAAACTATTCAATTGTAATGGTGACTTCAACATGTGTTCACAATTTCAAGGCCATCCTTTCTTGGTGGTAAAAGGTGTGTGCAGCTAAATATAACCTTCTTTTTTGTTCTTTCTCAAGTTTTTATTTTTTCTCTGTACATTTCTCTGACCCCTTTACGTTTGACTTCCTTTTGTAGGTCTGCATCTTAGAACAGCATTCTGCTTGCCTGGTGAAACTGGACTATCAGATGTATGGATAGGCATCATTCCCTGGATATCCCTTAAGGATGGTAATAACTACTGGGAGGCAGGGAATATTAGGTACTGTTTGGGTAGCAAATATTTTACTACTGACATTACCTAATAATTATCTCTAAATGAAATAATAAAATTGCAGTGTTTTTAAAGCCCTTTAGTGACTCATAAAATAAGGGTTAAAATCTTACATTTTATCACACTTTTACTTCTGTAATTATTATAGTAAATGATGGAAAAGTGAAGGACAATCCTTTGGAGATTACATCTTTGAAATCCTGCAAAGAAAGGGCTCTGGACTGCTAGAAAATGAATTGAACCATAGACAACTCAAAGAACAGACGTCCTGACTTGTTAGTGAGTAAAGCTTTCTAGGCACATTCCAAGGCCAGCAAACTTGCTCCGCCTCATTCCATACCCACCCCAAACAAATAAGGTAGAGATTGTCAATGCTCAAAAATCCAAAATCAACTAATTGGTAACAACTATTGTCTTAGAAGATCAGTTGGATAATTATAGGAATTTTGTTCTAAGGTTCATGGAGTGGCTAGATACTCATTTAATTGGTATGTAAAATTTACTTCTTAACATTCTTAATTATTTCATTCACCTGGGTAATTCTGTCATTGGAAACCACTTAGTTATTAGTAAATTTCTTAGTTTTTTTTGGCTATTTTGTTTAGGGGTAGGGATGAATCTAGGGAAACAATTGTCTTTTATTGACATCTCTTTTCAGTTCTAGTACACCCTGGAAAGTTTTTGAAGTGGCTTTAGGCAAAATTGTGAAGTAAGTGAAATTTGTCTTCGGTATATTTCTACTTATTCTCTCAGCACCTCTGGTTTCCATTTTAGTTTCCCTAAATTCTTCTCTAACTCTAGGAACTTATTTTATGACTCATTTTTTTGCAAGGCCTTGCTCTTAGTTAGATATCAATCCCAACAGAGGCATCTAGTCTAACCAATACTTGGATAGGAATAACTTTATAATATACTTGACATGTGGTCATCTTACCTTCACTTATAAACCTAACAGAAACCTATCATTTCCCATGATGGCTAGTAATGTGGTGTTATTGTCTTTCCTTGCCTATGCGTTTTAATATATAACTCTTGAAGACCAAAAAATCATTCAAGATACAAAGGAAACAACAGAAGGAAGGTATCCTGCCTGGGACCTCTCAGACCATAGCATATAGGTGTCTGCTTATTCTGTCTGTGAATAAAGCCAACTCTAGGCATTACAAATCTCAGCTTTTCTCTTGTGTAAAATAACCATTAAGATGTTGGGCATTGGTGCTTTGGGCTTTAATAGGAGTTTAGCAGGTTCAGCTCCAGACAAAGATTTTTTTGCTGTTATATTTCTTCATTTAAATTTTGTTTATCCTATATCTCATCTTCTTAAAGTTTGAATTGGAAATTGACTTATCTCAAAATTAATCAGTGTTAATGAAAAGACTAGGGAGTCACTCTGACTTTAAGGTAACATATGTTAAAATGAGGGGTTTGAGTAGTTGATCTCTAAAGTCCTTTCCTGCTCTAAATTTCCATAATTTTATGACTCCAGCATTGATATCCTTGTTTTGTTGTCCAACTGATTAGTCATTCTAACAGAGGGAATATGGGGCTATCATAGTCTGCTGGTAATATTTTTAGATAAGTTAGTGTTTTAATGCTTTTCAAGGGACACTAAGTAAATGGCTTGTATATACCATTGCCCCAGAAGAGTTAGACCTGCCAGAGGCAAATAGGAAGGAATTTTGCCAAGGTATAAAGCAACAAAAATTTATGAATGGTTGTGAAATAGGCTTTACGAAGGAAAGTAAAAGATTCTGTTAAGATTACCAGTCTTCATTGATAAGAACAAAATATACACCAGAATATTTATAGCAGCACTTTTTTATGATAGCAAAGATTTGGAAACAACATAGGTGCCCATCAATTGGGTAATGGCTAAAGAAACTTTGGTACATGAATGTAATGAAATATTGCTGTGTTATAAGAAGGGATGAATATGATTAGTACAGAAAGGCATAGATGAAGTTACTTGAAAGTAATGCAGAGTGAAGTAAGCAGATCCAGTAAGCCAATATACACAAAGACAACAACAATAACTGAAAGAACCACCCCCCCAAAAAATCAAAAGTAAATGTTGCAAAATTATAAAGAACAAGTGTGACTCCAAAGAAGAGTTATGAGAAGATATCTCTGTTCCACTCACTCTTTTATAGAGGTGGGAATACCACAAGAGTGGTACATTATTTTTTCCCTCTACTTTTCCTTTCTTTGGTCTTTAAAATATTATTTTCATATGAATTGCCTCTCTGGGAGGAGGAGGGGGAAGGATACTGGGGGAAATTATGGTGATTTGACAGAAAAATGACATCAATAAAAACAAAAAAAATTACTACTAGTCTTGGGGTCCTCCAGAACCATCTTTGTCTTTGAATTTAGCTAGACTTGTCCTTCAACAGCACACCATGGCTGTTACCTGGCCCATACACTAAGGATATCCAGTTTGGTAGGACTTGCCAGAGCTTGCCCTTCACTAGGATAACTATGAGGATCTCTATACCTTATTGAGGCATTAGAGGCATTAGGATGTACTATATATTGCAATGTATGTATACAATGTAATGTATTATATTTGAAGGATCTGTGATTTTATTGTTGTGTATACTCCAACCACTTCCATCTCCATTAACATAGATTGTAACCCATTTACAACTTTGTTGATGGTTTTTGAGGATTCTTATTAAAAAAAATAGCATCCTGTGGTAAACCTAATGATGAGTCTCTCCAAATTACCTGGTCAAGTTCTTAGACAACAGTTCTCAAAATCCAGGGTTTCCTCTGTACTATATAATCTATTTGATCATCTGTATACTTGTCTATCTCTCTATTTATCTATTTATCTAATATTAATCTAATAGTTGATCAGTAAACACTTGGAAATCCAAACTTAAAGTAAGTTATTAGAAGAAGGCAAATAGAAAATCAGCAATGAATATTTTAATCCATGCTATTTTGCTGTCAAAGTGTCAAATACTTTAGTGAATCATTTTCTTATCTAGTATCTAATGCAATTTTGTTGTTTGAAAAGCATAATCAAAAACACAATTGAATTAAAAGCAGACAAAAAAGTAAAAACAAAAAAGTCTCCCTACAAATGAATAGCATTCATACAATTAAATGTATAAAAGTTCAACAAATTTTGCCAGATAGAATTAGTTATTTTTGGTCTGCTCCATTTTTTTTTTTTAAACAACAACAAAAAGGTGAAAAGAAGTGAAAAAGGAACTGGAAAAAAAACAACTCAAGGTGCTCTCTCACTACTTCTATGTATAAAAATCAGCTTGAAATAAAAAACAAAGAATGAATCCAAAAGTTTGAATTGTTCAATTGGTTATTTTGAAAACTAGCAATTAAATTCAATACAAGAACTGTCATGGTTACCTATTCCAATTTCCCAATGAAGATTATGTTAAGTGCGGTTGCTATGTTCCAGGCCAGTAGATGGCATCCTGATTCTTGTTCTTATTTTCATTATCTCATTACAATGTTTAATTTCTGGCTTGTGTGCTGATTGAAACTCAGAAATGAGCATGGCCTCTCTCTGATCAGTGTATGGTAGAAATTCAATATGAGCAAACTATAACGCCAAAGGAAAAGAAATGAATACACTATAGGATAGAAAAAAATGTCATTATGTTGCTTAAATCAGAGGTTCAATTTTGCTAAGTTGATTTTATTTTTCTTTTGGGATCCATATCAGGTTTAAATCCGGAATTGTGATGATTCTTTTGAGAATCTGCAGTGGGTGGGTGAGGAGGGACACAGCTCCATGCCCCACCCAGTGATGCTTTGCTTCTTTTACAAATCCCATCATGATGGAGCATCAGCTTTGACTATAACCACAGAACCACAACATTATCGAATCTATGAGAGCTGGAAAGGATCCAAAAAGGAAAGATGGAAAAGAAAACTCCATACCTTTATTTTTTGCCAAAAAATGTGAAGTGACCCGCTCAAGCCAAAGAGCTAATACAATGAATGGCAGAGTCAGGATTAAAATCCAGGTTTGCTGACTCCTGCTCCACAGTGCTTTTGAAGTTATTCTGAATGTGTCAAGCTCAAATATAATTCAATGTTCAGCTATTAGTTTTGGGGATAGATGGAATCTATCAGGGATCAATTGGACAGTATTAATAGAATTCCTGTGTTTGTAACCAGGTAGACCACTAGCAACTGGACAGAGTATGGGAAAAAAATGAAGACCTCTTTCTTTTTTTTTCCTTCCTTCCCTTCCTTCCTTCCTTCCTTCCTTCCTTCCTTCCTTCCTTCCTTCCTTCCTTCCTTCCTTCCTTCCTTCCTTCCTTCCTTCCTTCTCTCTCTCTCTCTCTCTCTCTCTCTCTCTCTCTCTCTCTCTCTCTTTCTTTCTTTCATCTGGTGGTGATGGGCAACTGCATCTGGGAGGTACATTACTATTCAGAAATCGGTTATCATTTAATATTTAATATCTGGGCCTGCTGAACTAAAACTGGAGGTTTGCTAATTTTTCCTAGAGACTATTACTATCGTTTTGGAAGTTGTCTTCAGTAGAACAGCACTAATCAACTAGATAGTGTTTTCCCCAGGTATGATTAGCTAAATTTCAGAGCATTCAATAGGATCAAGATTACTTCTTTTTTTTTCTTTTTAGGCAATTGGTGTTTGGTCTGAGGCCAGATTTGAACTCAGGTCCTCCTGACTTCAGGGCCGGTACTCTATCCACTGTGCCATCTAGCCGCCCCCAAAATTACTTCTAAAAATGAAAATAGACTCTATATTAGAATAACCAAGCAAATTATTCAATAAAGATTAATTGCTGCCTTAATTTAACAATTAATGTGAAAAAATACAAAATGATTTTCTTATACATTGTATTTCATTATTTCCTAAGAAAATTATAATTATTTTAGATTTATAGCTTTGAGGATCAACTCGTTTTTCTCTTTATTATTGTGGTTCACGTTAACTAAGTATATAATGATTTTTTTTTCCAAAGAAAGAATAAGATTTAGAGCAAGAAGAAATTTAAATAATTTGGTACACTTTGAGTATTTTCTCCCACCAAATTTTGAATCTTTGTTTAATTTAAAGTAATTCTGATTTTAATTCTTGCTCATTGAACTGCACTGGATACTTTTCTCATCCCTTCTGCCCACTTTGCTTGCTTTATAAACAATTAAAATAATGATTAAAAGGTATCTGTTTTTACTTACCTTTTATAATGTGCAAATCAACATTGTTCATTGTTAATAGGACAACTTACTTATGTATACCTTATATATCTTCATTGACCTTTGGGTCACCCACAACTTTTTTGTTCAAATACTGTGGTACTTTGTTATTTGAAGTTATGCACATCATGGGAAGCAGAGTGGTATGAAAAAAAAGGATGTATTTTTGTTTCAGGGAGCCACTGAGGATCACTGAAAATGTTGTATTATTTCCTAAATGTAATTCAGATAGCTCTTTTCCTCTTCAAATCTGGGCCCAGCTATTATCCATCTGCAGTGCCCATCCAAGATATATGTGTTCGTAGAATAACTCAATAGGCTGCCTGTTTAACTGCATAGCATGTTTGGACAATCCATATTTGTACATTTGGCTTTTATTGCATGGATTTTTAAGTTGGTTTGGTTATGGGTCTCAATGATGAAGTACTATAGTATTCTGGGACTTGATTCAATCAGTACAATATCACCCAAAAGACCAAACATATGGAGGACCCCCCCCTTCTTTCATTTGAATTCTTTGCATGACATCCTCTATGACAGTTGTAATTTTTTTATGAGCATACATATCCTTGTTTTATGCTTTGCTTCAATAAGGATAATTAGAAGATTATTGAACAAAGTTACTTCTGTAGTTAAATCTCTTTTGATCTTAACACATGTGTAGAAGATGCCTTATTGGAGAATCTTTAAGGCTTTATTTTGCTCTACTGAATCAAATGTTTTTCATAATTAAGAAATAAGATCTTGTATTCTCTGTAGAAAATAATTTGCAAATACAAGCCTGTTCCGTTCTTACATTTTCGTTAAGGATATCTCAATATTTGTATAGCTAGTGCTCATGGATTTTGTAAAGATAAGAAAGGAGCCACATAGTTAGACAGCTGCTGATATCATATTGAGTGACCTCATTATCTAATGATCAATATCATGTGATTTCTTTCCCCTCACTCCAATCATTTGGTGTCTCACTCTACTTCAAATACCTTGAAAATTGGTCCCTTAGTGCTTTCAAAATTGTGTTATCTCTAGGATGGATTTCTTCTGTTTGTTTTTGCTCTGGTCAAACTTCTTTTTTATTTTTGTCCTCTTTAATGCTATTTTTATACTGATAAACAACATATCGAGAACCAAGGTGTTAAGAGTCCAAAGGTAGTGATTCCATTGTCATCATTAATTGAAATAATTTTAGAAATGATAAAAGTTCTGTTTCGCTTTTTGCATGTTTTCTACTTTCTTTGTTGTCTTCTTGACTATCTATTTCTCACTTCAAAGTTTCTGTAGTCTTTTTTCTCTCCACAACTCTAGTGTTTTATGAAGCAATATTGTTTATAATCTACCACCTTCTTCTGAAAGATTTTATAAATTGTTTTATATTCTCATCTTGGCTGCCATATAACTCTGTTTAGAAGGCTAATCTTTCTGTTATTTGGCTGAGGCAGTTTCCGGTTTTATTTCTGTAGGAAATTGTGATAGTCTGTGTGAGTGACTTTTACTTTATTCGTTTTCCATTTTTTAGCCTCAACATGTTGTTTGAATAAGTCACACTGGCGCTATTAGAATGATATGCTGTGTCATCTTTGCAACTTTATTCTCTTTAAAAATATTCTTATTGAACACTGACAGCTGATTTGGAAATATCTCCCATATTAGTAATCAATGGTTTTATTCCTAAAGAAATAGGGAGTTTCATATTTTTATAATGACTTTTGATGCCCTGCATATCTAGCATTTTGTGCTGCTCTTCTTGAAGAAAAGTATTCATGATATGTGGAGGTGAGATTTTGGCCTCTTTATGTTTTCTAGCTTCCAATCTTTTTTTTTTAATCCTTTCCAATGCTAAACTTTCCTCTTAAGTCACCAAGTATAAGTGCATATATTGACTTGTTTTGGAACATCTTGTCAAGTCCTGCGTAGTAGTTCTCTAACTTTTCATTTTCTACAACATATATTGCACGTGAGCTGCAATTATTACCATGGTGATCCTTTGCTTATGCTCATCATGAGCACTGCAAAGATTGATGACCGAATGTCCTGTGAAAAGATGTTTCTTGTTGCCTTTGGGTGCCTAACTTGCAGACAGTTTGAAAACTGTAATTCTTAGCACCTTCTATCCCCTTTCCTGCTACTCTGCCACCATCGCTGCTGAAGTGAAAGGAGGTTCACAGGACTGAGGCCATTTTGCAGCTTTATTTTTTCAATATTTATTAAGGTCAAATAATTGTCCTCCTACTGGCGATGATCCACTCTGTACTTAGCTAGACTGGTCCTCAGATAGCAGAAATAGTTTGTCACCAGAACTGTACTTGAAACCTTTCAAGATAGGCAGAACCTTCCAGTGCTTAATGTCCACTGGCATAGAAATCAAGAAATGAGAGTTACTTCCATGTCATTATGAGCCATCAGAGTAAGACTTTTGTAGATCTGAAAGAAAAAAGAAGAAAACTCGGATATTTTCAGAAGCATATAAAAAATCCCATGATTAACTTTTTTCAGTTAGAAAATGGTTACCTTGAAGAACAATACTTCTGTCATTTCAACTAATTCACTCTACAGACCTTCTTGAAATCATTCTGTATTTTGCCCAAGATGCTCTAAGGTTACTCTTGAACCAGGCTCTGCACTTTAAAATCTGAATGTTTGAAACAGGTTCTGTTTCATATGCATTTTTCCTTCTGAACATAGCAAAATATTTTCTAGGCATATTCACACAATGATTTTTTCATAACCAATGAAGCCTAGAGATACAGTAATGGCTTTCTGGGTTACACAATAACACTGCATTGCATCCTTTATTTGTACAAAAGCTATGAGAATCAAAGGGTTAGAATGACACTCAAGAGATTGTCCTGAAACTTTCCCAGCTCCTTCATTGAATTGTCCTTATGCCACCTCAGAGAGAGGCCAATTCATTCTATTCTTAGAGACTTCACGTTCATTGCAGAGAGAAATAAAGGGCCCTAGCACTACATACTCTGAAATAGTCATTATTAGGTATTCATATACTATAGATGGAAATAGTTGCATACAGGAAACCTTTCCAAAGGTACCATATACTTAGGTGGTTTTGGAGATAGCTTTACTGATGACAAAGTCTTTTGTTCTGTTCTAGAATCACATGTAATCAGATGTAAGAGATCTCAAAGGCCATCTAGTCTAACTCATACCTGAATAAGGATCCCCTCTACGCTATAACTGGCATATGGTAACCCAGTCCTTGCTGGAAGACTTCCATTAGGGGGCAATCAATTCGTAATCTACTACTAATGTCCCCTATTGCACTTCTGGATAGTTCCAAATTTTAGAAGTTTTTCCTAACATCAGATTTCTTCACATGAATATATTTATTGTTCCTACTTCTTTCCTCTTGGGACAAGATTAAAGTCTAATTCTTCTTCCACATGACAGACCACCAAATACTGAAGATAGCTATCAAATCCTGCCGTGCCCCAGTCTTCTCTCCTTCAGGCTAAACATGCCAACTATTTTCAACTGATTTGTGTGGGGTGTCATATTAGAGCCCTTCACTGTCCTGATTGCCCTCTTATGGACATCCCCCAGATTATCAATGTTCTTCCTAAAATGGGGTGCCCAGAATTGGACAAAATATTTCTCATGGGTATGATTAGAGTAAAATGCAGCAGTACTTTCACTTTTCCTGTCTTATGCAGTATCCCTTTTAAAACGTGACCTTTCTGAACATCTTATTAGCTTTCTTGGTAGCTATGTCCTCGTATTGAACTTGTGTCCACTGAAAATCCAGGTCTTTATCAGATGGACTGCTGTCTAGCCTTACCTCCCTTATCTTGTATTTATGAAGTTGAACTGAACTTGCAAGAACTGAAATGCAAGACTTAATATTACATTTTACCTTATTACATTTGACCCAACATTCTGGCCTGTTGATATCATTTTGGATATAGTTGTTCGATGTATTAATCATCCCTCCTGACTTTGTGTTATTTGCAGATTAGAGATGCATGCCATTTAGGGCTTTATCCAAGTCATAGGATCATCATAGGATCACCAGATTATAGACTCAGAGCTGTAAGAGATTTCCTTACACAACATCCTCATTTGATAGAAGAGGAAACTGAGTCTGAGAAGGGTTAAATGAGTTGCCCAGAGTCACACAGCTAGTAAGTGTCCAAGGTAGGATTTGAACCAACTAACCAATCAATCAATAAATATTTATTGAGTGCCCATTATATGCCAGGCACTTTGCAAAGCCCTAAGTGGCAAAAGATAGCCTCTACCCTCAAGGATTTTACAATCTAATTGGGAAGACAACATACAAACAAATATATACAAAGCATACTATATGGAGGGTAAATAGGAACTAACTAAGGGAGGGAAGACACTAGAATTAAGAGGGGTTAGGGAAGGCTTACTGGAGAAAGTGGTATTTTAGTTGGGACTTAAAAGAAGTCAAGGAGGTCAGTAGTCAGAGGAGAGAAGGGGGCATATTTGAGAAATGTCACAAAGGTGAAATCTACAGGCCTTACCAATGCTTTGGATGTGGCGAGGTGAAAAATAGTGAGGAATCCAGGATGATTCCTAGGTTGTGAGCTTGAGGGAATGGGAGGATAGTATTGTCCTCTACAGTAATAGCAGAAAGCAGGAGGTGGGGGCGGGGGGGAGGTTTAGGAGGAAAGATAATCAGTTCTTGTTTACACATATTAAGTTTGAGATGTCTACTGGCATTCAATTTGAGATGTCTGAAAGGTAGTTGGAAATGCCAGATTGGAGGTTAGTTAGTAGAGAGACTGGGTCAAGATAAGTAGATCTGAGAATCATCAGTATAGAGATGGTAAATCCATGGGAGCTGATGAGATTAGCAAGTGAAGTACTGGAATGCCTTCCACTTTGTGTGTGTGTGTGGGGGGGGGTTAGGGGTGTGTTCCCTCCCTGGCTCTCCCTCTTCCACCTCGTCCCCCTCCTCTACCCCAGCCCTTAATCATGAAAATCCTTGTAAAATTTTTTGGCCCTCTCTTCATACCAGAGAAGAAGTCTGAATTATTATAGTATTAAAAAATAAAACAGGTTGATATTCTACAATACTTTACATATATTTTATGCATTACTGAGTTTCTAAACTTTTTCAGTGTTACCTGTTGGCCTTCATGTGTAGTCTATGGTTTCTGCACAACTCCCTCAAAATTTCCATTTAATTTCTTATGGTGACCCATGATGTAACAAAACTGTGATGGGGAAAGTTGTGATGTGGAAGGGATAATTGTAGTATAGAGGGAGAAGAGAAGAGGGCCCAGAATCGAATCTTCAGGGATACCTATGGCATAAGGGCATTATGTGGAGGAAGATCCGGCAAAGAAGACAGAGAGGGAATGGTCAGGGGAGGAGGAAAACCAGGAGAGAGTGGTATCCCAGAAACCTGGGGAGCAAACAGTATCAAGGAGGAGAGTGTGATTACCAGTGTCAAAGGCTTCAGAGAGGTCAAGGAGAATTAGGATTGAGAAAAGGCCATTGGATTTGGATTTGCTTTGAACCTAGGCCTTCTGACTCCAAGTCCAACCCTCTATCCATTGTATTACTTAGCTGCCATTAATAGACTTATTAAACAATGCAAGGCCCAGTGCAAATCCCTTGGACATTTCATTGGAGATTTCCTGCCAAGGTGACATTGACTCATTAGTCGTGAGTTTAGCCATTCAAATAGTTCCTAATCTACAGAGATGGATCCAGTCCATATCTCTCCATCTTTTTCACAAGAGTAGTATGAGAAACTATTAAAAATTTTGATAAAGTTTTTAGATAAACTAAGATAGCAGCATTCTATTGTCCCAATAGTATTTGTTATTGTTTAGCTGTGTCCAACTCTTTGTGACCCCATTTGGAATTTTCCTGGTAAAGATATTGGAATGGTTTGCCTTTTCCTTCTCCAGCTCATTTGACAGATGAGGAAATTGAGGCAAACAGGGTAAGTGGCTTGCCTAGAGTAACACAGTTAGTAATTACCTGAGGCTGGATTTGAACTCATATTTTCGTGACTCCAGGCCTGACGCTCTATTCACTGTGCCTAGCTGCCTTCCTCATAGTATAGTAAATCTGAAAAAAAATGAGGCGAGTCTAGTCTGATCTGTTCTTATTGAAGCCATTTTGTCTGTTTATGACCATTGCTTCTTTTTCTATATGTTTACTAGTCATTCTTTTGACATTAAATCTAGAATTTGCAGGAAATCAAAGTTAAGCTCATTTGCCTATAGACTGCAGACTCTGTTTGCTTGTCTTTTTAAAAAAGATGGACATTTGGCCTTCTCCAATACTACAGTACTTCTCCCATTCTTGAAGGTCTTTCAAAATTCACTGACAGTGGTTCAGCAATCACATCTGCCTTTTGTTTTAGTACCCTAGAATGTGGTTCATCTTGACCAGTTGATTTGAACTCATCTAGGGTAGCCAGGTGTTACCTTCTTATCTTCTTATTTATCTTTGGCATAAAATACCCATTAGCCATTTCCCCCTTCCCCCCCCCCCCCCCCCCCGACCTTTCCATTCTTTCTCCTTGACAAAAACATCTAAATCCAATAAAGGTGTATATTTTAATCCATTCATGCTTCTTCTTCCCATAAGATCCTTGTTCATGACTTTCCATAAATTCTCCGTAGGGTGTCTACCCAATATGCTAGAAGCTGTTCCTGCTTTCTCCCTACATTGAAAGAATATTAGTAGAGCACTGCAGCTATCCACCTGTCATCCCTTATCCTCACCACACAACTAGCAAATCTTTCCTTCCTATATTTTCCTGATCATTTTTCCAAATATGGTTTTAAAAAGCTAGTTTTGGGGGGTTTTTAAGACCCAGTTCATTTTGAGGTTAGCATTTCTGATATATGACATACTTTAATACTACTGGTCCACTAATAATAATAATAATGATAATAATAATATTAACAACAACAATAATAAACTAGCACTTATATGGCACTTTAAGGTTTGCAAAGAACTTTAAAATCTTTTATCTTCACAACAACCTAGGGAGGCAGGTGCTATTATTATCTTCATTTTACAGAAGAGGAAACTGAGGCAGACAGAAGTTAAATGACTTTTCTGGGGTTCCTACAGCTGCAAGTATGTGAGGCCATATTTGAACATAGATCTTTCTGAATGTAGGTCCAGAAATCTACCTGCTATACCACCTAGCACTCTCTGCATTATTTACTCTTGCTTCCATTTTCTGTATAGGTCCCTTTACAAAATAAATTGGGCAATTAGTTCTTTGTGCATCCATGCTGGTCTCTTTTGACAATTTCCCTTTTTTCTCTTCCTCAGAATTATTTCTTTTTGTGTCTTTGCAATTTCAGTCTTGAAAGTTTCTCTTCCCTCTTGACTAACATCTGTAGAGGCCATTGGATCCTGTATTTCCTTTCTCTGAACTTTTTGAAATCTACTCTCCCTAGATCTAGGATGCACAGCAGATTATGCTCAGTTTTTTTCTCCCCTGTTACAAATTCTAAGAGGGACTGTCCACTTCCCCTCAAGGTTTCACAAACAATGATATTTCAGTGAAAGCAAAAAAGTTTATTAAAGAAACTATTTTCAAAAAATTCTTATCTTATGCTTTTAAATGTGTTTTTTGTGTTTTATAATATACATAATTATTACTATAGTGGTACATGCATTTGATTTACAAATAAGTAAATATACTTATTTTAGGCATACATGCTAAAAATTGTCTAGTGATAGATGTGCATGATTAAAAAAGCTTAGAGACAACTGGTCGGTGCTATCATTTCATTTCATATCATGTCATTTCTGCCTCTATTAATCTTTACCAAAATATCCTTTACCATTTTTCCTCCTCTTTGGTTCTAGGATTTCCTCATGTGTATATCAATTTTTTTTTTGTTATTTCCCTGTCCCAATCCCTTTTTAACTATCCTCTTCCAAAATAAAACATATCCTCAGGGAACTATAATCCAGTCATTGTTTTTTTCTACTTTTCCCCACTAATCTCAGTGATACCTATGAGTTCAAATTTTACTCATTGAATTAGTTAATCTAGTTAATTTTATTCCTTGTCTACCATGAAAGAGAAAGCATTAACACTAATAAATCATCTATTCACCAGAGTGCAAAGTTGTTCTCATTCTCCTAATAGGAAAGCAATAAGGATTTGACCTGTGACTTCACTGGAATGGGTAATTCTCAAATGAGGACACTCCTTCTACCTCTTTGTCTTAGAAAGTTGCCTAGGACACTTAAGTGACTTGTCTAGGATCAAACAGCCATATGTCAGACGAAGGATTTGTGAACCCTGATGTGTCTGACTGGCTCTCTACACATTACGCTGTACTGCTGGGTTGTCTTCCTAATGCTAAGTGATATTATAGGAGGTAGGTTGAGGTGTTACTTGGGATCACATTTAGTTCAGAAATCCTATGAATTCATCCTAGGTAATGGGTGTTAGAATCGGAATTTGCTTATTTACTGTTTTGATTGGAAAAACTTTAGATGCAGAATTTTTTTTCTCATTGTCCATGTTTCTAGATTATGATATGGAACAAACTATTTCTACATGGAATCAGTTAATAGAAAAGATCAACATTAATAACTCTTCTCACCCCTCTAAGCAACCCACCAAACAAACCTAAACAATAAAAATCCAAGTCCAAACCAATAATATGTTTTCTTTTTTTCCAGCTTCTGATCCTCAACTTGCTTTTTAGTGAGAAGAAATGCCATCATCCTTGTGAAAATCAGTTTTTTTCTCAGTTGTAAATTTTTTTTTGAATTTTAATACCACTACAGCAAAAATGATTACCTTTGACCTAATTACATCCTAGCAAAATAAAGGGAAAAACATTAGGCATGGTGTTAGATTTCTGGATGATCAAATCTGAATGGGTGTTATAGAAGAGTGTCTTTGTAGCAATTGACTTAACAAGGTGAGCAGACCTCCAAACACTTATGTCAGAGAGCCAAATCAAGCCCTTAACAGTCAAGATTGTTTAATATAAATGAGAAATAGGTTTTATCCTGCCATAATGACTTGCATCCTCACAGGCACTACTCTCTGCAGACTGATCTATTCAGCCAAAAGGACAACCAGCTCAGGGAAACCATTATCTTTTATTTATGTAGATCAAGGCTGTGACAATCCTTGGGTTTCATTGTTCTGCCGTATTTTTTTTTCCTATATGGTACTTTCTTCCTGTTTCTGAATAGGTAACTCCCTAAGCAGGAATTTTCATGACTGTGCAAGCCATTGGATAAAATATTAGATTATGGCTTGGTTAGTTTGTATGACTGTAAAGAAAAGAGAATGGTTTTAATTTTGGAGGTTACTTTGTAAAGTATACTTAATTTGATATTTTAGAGATTTGTGATTCCACCAACTGTGGGTATCTATTTATGCCTCAGTAGAGTATCTTCATGAGTTGCTATCATTGAGGGGGAAAAAATCAACGCGTGTCCACCTCTCTGATAATGACCCTTTCTGAATTTAGCAAGGCTTTATAAAATTTTAGTGAGAAGGAATCTCAGTGACATTCTAGTCTAATCTAAACCTGAAAAAGAACTCCTGCATAACCCACCTGACAAGCAGTCAGTTTGCCTTTGCTTGAAGCCCCTGAATAACAGGGCAGCTCATACCACTTTGGGACAGTTCTAATTGTTAAGAAGTTTTTCAAGCATCAAGACTAAATTTGTCCCTTTATAACCTCTTTTGTTCCCTGAGGCCAAAAAGAACAAATATAGATTCTATCCCCAATGATAGCTACAGTTTTCAAAGTACTTAACAACAGTTATCATGCCTGTTGTTGTTCAGTCTTTTCAGTCATTTGTCTCTTCACGGTCCCATTTGGGATTTTCTTGGAGTTGTTTGCCATTTTCTTCCCCTGAGCTTTTTCTCTAGGCTAATTATCTTCAGTTCCTCAACCAAAGCTAACATGGATTCAAGGAACTTCACTTTTGTGCTTGTCCTCTTCAGGATAGTCTAGAGATTAGTTATGTTGCGCAAAACAAACAAACAAAAAAAAAACAGGCCAAAAAAAAAACCACCACAAAAAATAAAGAAAATGAAAAAATGGTATACTTCAATCTGCATTCAGACTCCATCAGTTCTTTCTTGGAAGGTAGATAGCATTTTTCATCATGAGTTCTTTGGAATTGTCTTAGATCTTTATATTGCTGAGAATTGCTAAGTTATTCACAGTTAACCATAGTTATTGCTGTTACTGTGTACAATGTTGCCCTAGTTCTGCTCACTTCACTCTGCATCAGCCCATGTAAATCTTTCCATATTTTTCTGAAATTGGCTTGCTCATTATTCCTTATAGCACCATTACAATCATGTACCACAATGTCTGGACATTCCCCAATTGATGGACATCCCTTCAATTTCTAATTCTTTGCCACCACAAAAAGACCAGCCCCCAAATAACCCATTCCACTTTGGGGCAGCTCTAATTGTTAAGAAGTTTTTTTTTTAAGCATCAAGACTAAATTTGTCCCTTTATAACCTCTGCCAATTGTTCCTGGTTCTGTCCCATGGGGCCAAAAAGAACAAATATAGAATCTATCCCCAATGACAGCTACAGTTTTTGAAATACTTAATGATAGCTGTCATGTCTGTTGTTGTTCAGTTGTTTCAGTTGTCTGACTCTTGCCATTTCCTTCCCCTGAGCTTTTTCTCTAGGCTAATTATCTTCAGTTCTTCAACCAATTCTAATAGGTCATGGATTCAAAGAACTTCATTGTTTTATTTTTAGATTTATCTAGTTCTGAGATGGGAAAGTTGATGTCCGCCACTAGTATAGTTTTATTATTTCCTAGTGTAACTGATTTAACTTCTTTAAAAACTTGGATGCTATACTATTTGGTGTATATATATATATATATATATTTAGTATTGATATTACTTCATTGTCTATAGTACCTTTTTAGCAAGATGTAGTTTCCTTCCTTATCTCTTTTGATTAGATCTGTTTTTGCTTTTGCTTCATCTGAGATTATGATTGCTACCTCTGCTTTTTTACTTCAGCTGAAGCATAATATATTCTGCTCTAGCCCCTTACCTTAACTCTGTATGCATCTTTCTGCTTCGAGTGTGTGTTTTTTTAAAGTGTGTTACTTTTAACAACATATTAGAGTGTTCTGGTTTTTAATCTATTCTGCTATCCACTACTGTTTTATGGGTGATTCATCCCATTTACATTCACAGTTATGATTACTGTGTAATTACCACCATTTTATTTTTCCCCTGTTTATTTCTGTCCCTGTCTCCATCTCTGTCTCTCTCTTTCTCTCCCCTTTTACCCTGTCCCTCTTTACAAGTGTTTTGCTTCTGACCACTGCCTCCTCCAATCGTCCCTCCCTTATATCAATTTCCTTCCACCCCATCCCCTCTCTCATTCTCCTACCCTCTTACTTTCCTGTAAGGTAAGATAGGTTTTTCTGCCCAATTGAGTGTGTATGTTATTTCCCTTTGAACCAATCCTGATGAGAGTTAGGTTTAAGCATTGCCCCACCTCCACATCTTCCCTTTCACTGTAACAGCTTTTTTGTGCCTCTTTTATGTGAGATAATTTACCCCATTCTACTTCTCCTTTCTCCCAGTGCATCTCTCTTTCCCATCACTTAATTTTTTCTTTTTGGATATCATCCACTCATAGTCAACTCACACCGGTACACTCTATTGTATATTCCTTCCAACTGCCCTAATAGTGAGGAAGTTTTTAAGAGTTACAAGCACAATCTTTCAATGTAAAAATGTAAACAGTTTAACCTTATCGAATCCCTTCAATAATGCTTTCTCTTTCCTGTGTACCCTTTTATGTTTTTCTTGAGTCTTGTCTTTGAGAATGAAATTTTCTGTTTAGCTCTGGTCTTTCCATCAGGAAATCTTGAAAGTGTCTATTTCATTAAATATCCACTCCTCCCACCCCCGCTCCATAAGGATTATACCCAGTTTTGCTGGGTATGTGATCCTTGATTATAATTTTAGTTCCTTTGCTTTCCAGAATATCACATTCCAAGCCTTCTGATCCTTTTACATAGAAACTGATAAATCCTGTGTAATCCTGACTGTGGCTCCATAATATTTGAATTGTTTCTTTCTGGCTGCTTGTAGTATTTTCTCCTTAACCTGGGAGCTCTGGAATTTGGCCATAATATTCCTGGGAGTTTTCATTTTAGGATCTCTTTCAGAAGGTGATTGTTGGATTTTTTCAGTTTCAATTTTTTCCTCTAGTTCTAGGATATCAGGACAGTTTCCATGATAATTTCTTGAAATATGATATCTAGGCTCTTTTTTGGATCATGTTTTCAAGTATTCCAATAATTTTTAAATTATCTTTCCTCAATTTATCTTCCAAGTCAGTTGTTTTTTGAATGATATATTGTACATTTTCTTCTATTGTTTTCTTTCTTTTGATTTTATTTGATTATTTCTTAATGTCTTGTGTAGTCATTAGCTTCCACTTGCCTAATCCCAATTTTTAAGGATTTATTTGTTCAATGAATTTTTGTACCTCCTTTTCCATTTGGCTAATTCTCCTTTTAAGGAATTGCCTTCTTCAGTGAATTTTTGTACATCTTTTCCCATTATTTGTGCTTCCTTTACCAAGCTGTTTACTCTTTTTTCATGATTCTCTTGCTTCACTCTCATTCCTTTTCTCAATTTTCTTCTACTTCTCTTATTTAATTTTTAAACTCCTTTTTGAGCTCTTCCAGGAGTTCTTTTTGGGTCTGACATTAATTCACATTTTTCTTTGAGGCTTCACATGTGACTGTTTTGATATTTGTTTTGACATCCTCTTCTGAGTTTGTGTTTTCATTTTCCCAGCCTATTTCTTATTTTTTAATTTTTAATTTTGTGCTAAGTTTAAATTTTTAATGTTTTGTGTTAAAGTGGGGCTCTGCTTCTGGGCTGAAGGGGGCACTGTCTCAAGAGTCAGGTTTTTCTTGCTGTTGTTTTCAGAGCTAATTCTGGGGGTCTGTAAGTTTTCGATTCTTCCAAGATGGTATGATCTAAGGAGAGCTTTCCTAGTCTGTGCTGTGGTCTGTGAGCAAATACAAGCACTCTTTTCTGCCCTGTACCTGTTACCAGGATTCCCACTCCTCTGTGACCATGTGCTTTAGTGTGCTAGTGCTCCTTCTCAACCTGGGACTGTGACCCAGGTCTGTGAACCCAATACCCATTTGAGCAATGCAACAGAGTCTTGCATCCAGTGCCAACAAAGTGTTCCTTGAAATCTTCTGGACACTTGTCTGGTCTCCTTATGGGGTGTGAGCTGAGAGCTCCAGGAGATGTTGCTACTGATTCAGTTGCCTCCAAGGCCTGCACTGGCTTGCTGGGGTGGGGCTTGCTGCTGACTTGTCCTGGGTGTGCAGTCTTGTTGCTGGCTTTCTGAGGGCATGGGCTATCTACCCACTCATCCCACCCCCACAACATTTGATATCATTGACCTTATTGCCTTCTCCTTTCTTGGCTTCTATAGCACAGTACTCTTATGTCTCTCCTACTTTTCTTACTGTTTTGTCTGTATCTCTTTTGCTTGCTGCTTGTGTGGGTGATTCCTAAAACATTTTCCTGTGTTCCCTTTTCTTATTCTTTTACAATGCCTCTCTTGGTGATCTCCTCTACTCCTGTGGCTATCACCTCTGTAGAGATGACTCACATACTTACGTACCTACTTCTCTCTAGAACTCTGGTTCCATGTTCCTAACTGCCTTCTTGATGTCTTCACTTGAATTTCTTACCTCAAACTTAATGTGTCAAACTTTCTTTGGTCCCAGGTCTCTTTTATGGGTCTTCTTTCTTTCTCTGCACTCTACCATTTAGTTATCTCCTCAGATCCCATGGGTTTGAGCATCACATTTTTGTACAGACTCCCAGACCTACACATCTAATTCAAACTTTACTCCTGAACTCTAGTCCCACATCTCCATATTGTATATTTGCAACTGGATATTGTTTAGGTATCTCAAAATGAATATGTCCAAAACAGAATTTATTATATTCCCCCCCTCATATCCTTCCTAACTTTCTTATTTCTATTGAGGATATCACATACTTTTACTTATCAAAATTTCCATACCCAGTCGTGCAGGATTCTTTCTTCTCCCTTATCCCTGATATCTAATCACTTCCCAAATCTTTTCTATTCTACTTCCACAATGCATGCCACAAAGGCCTTTGTACAGATTGATCCACATGTTTGAAATGTATTTCTTCTTCATCTTTTCTCCCTAGAAGCTTTAGTTTCCTAAAAATCTTAGCTCAATTTACACCTCCTATGGAAATCATATATTGATCTCTTCAGTTGCTAGTGTCTACCTCATATATATTCCACATACATATACATACACATATATATGGAATACAAATTATATATATATATATATATATATACACATACATACAATGGAATATACCTACATGCATATACACACATTTATATATATACATATATATGGAATACAAATTTATATATACACACATTATAATGGAGTACAATATATACATATACACGTATATATTATATATAGAAAGAGAGAGAGAGATGGAATTCAAAAAGGAAAGGTAATGAGAATACAAAAAGATGCACACATACAAACACACATATAAACATGTAACACAAAATTACAATAACTCTTTTGTCTGCTTTATCACACTACTGACATATATGAATTTGCAGTTTACTACCTACCCATATTTCCCTGCCCATCTCTGCCCCCAACTCCTCTGCCCCTAGTCACCAGTATTTGTTACCTTGTGTACATAGTGTTTCCCTCCAACGGATATATGCTTCTTAAGGGCAAAGACTTTCATTTCATTCAAAATAGATATCTCTAGCATCAAGCACAAGGCCTGCTTCCTATTAAATATTTAGTAAATGCTTGCTGAGTGAATAAATGAGTGATGTTACCACTGTCTGACCTATCCAGCTTTATTTCTTATTACTTTCCTATATGTATTTTACTTTCCAGTTAAACTGTGCTGTTCTTCTTCTTCTTCTTCTTCCTCCTCCTCCTCCTCCTCCTCCTCTTCTTCTTCTTCTTCTTCTTCTTCTTCTTCTTCTTCTTCTTCTTCTTCTTCTTCTTCTTCTTCTTCTTCTTCTTCCTCTTTGCCTTTGCTCTTTCCTGCCACCCCCAGTGTGACAAGACTTGACCTTTATTATCATTTGTTGAAGTTCCTCCCTTCCTTTGTTAACTCAGATTCCACTTCCTCTGTGCTCTGACCCTCTCATCTTTCTCCCAAGTGAAAGTTGTCACTCCCTACTCAAATGACTCTCAACATTTTACCTGGATCTCTCCTTTGCACTTACTTTTTACTTAACCTTTTCATCTGTATAATTGTCTTCCCCATCCCCTATCCCCCAATTAGTAAAATCCTTGAGAGGGTCTCTCTATAGTAGCTTCCCTGGGTAGCACAGTGTTTAATATAGGAAGTTCTTAATAAACATGAAAGATATAGTGTATGGGCTATTGTTTTATTTTTGCCCATGTAGGTTATATGTGTCTACCTGGGTCTGTCTATATGTGGCTCATGGGGAGGCAAGAATAAATACTTCTAGCATCTCTTCCTCCCACCCTTCTCCAAGGAAGACTTTTATTCCTGCCAGGAGGGAAAGCAGGAGGTTGGATCCAGAGGTTAGCCACTCCTCTCTCCTAAGAGAGAAAGGGTACCAGGCTAGAATTATATCTAGTCCCTTAAATATTGCTAGTCTGGGAAAGTGATTTTTAGTTTCAAGTTTTACTCCTGATCACTATCCCTTAATGGGAAAAAGTGTCTCCATTCCCAACAAATGCCAGTTCCATAATGAGCATATATAGCAAATAAACCCATTTACGTAAGTCAATAGCAAAATAAAAATCAGAAAAAAATTACTATGCAGGACAATATATATTGAATGAACTCTTCCTTTGGAAGTGGTATAATGAAAGAGAGAGAAAGAGGGAGAGAGAGAGAGAGAGAGAGAGAGAGTCCCAGATCTCACCCAAGGGGAAATTCCCTGAAATCTCTGGTGTATTAAGTTGGAGGTAGGGATGTGATAAAGATTTCCAGTTTCTCTACATGTCAACTTTTCCCCAGAGTCTTTCTTCCTCCAAAGCCTTGAAGAGTAGTAGGAATGGCTTATCTTTTTTCTTAATATTACAGACCTGAAGAGTACAGATCTATCTTTTTTCATCAACTGTGCCATCATGCAGGTATGGAGCATTGAGTACGCAGTATCAACTGATGAGGAAAGACTCCCATAGAGTTGGCCCTTTGAGCCAAGGGATACATAAATATTTGTTGAATTGAATTTGCTGCCTTAATAGATGGTCTCATATGTTTCCGTGGCTAAAAAAATTCATTGCCTATGGTCAACCTTCTGGTGATGATCAGCCAGATCAACCAGAAGGTTGATGACCCTCTTTGAACTTAGGTAGGTTAATCTTGAAACTATAGATATATGGCTCATCCTCAATGTCTTTTCAATTTGTTAGAATGTTCTTGAGATTGTATAGCACTCTTACAGCCTTGGAAAACCAGAGTCAACATCACCATCACTACTTCCCCTAGATACAATAATAAACACAGGTATTGGCAAGAAAGCATTACAATTTTGAGGATGCTATAGGCCAAAATCTCGTGGCAAAAAGGACCAAGCAGGGGTGGCCAGGAGAGAAAAGAACCATGAAGGAAGATGAAGGGTTGGGGAAAGAAAAGTTTGTATGAAAATAATAGACACGGTTGAAGTATTTCTCCAGGGCAAATATCAGGAGTTCCTAAGCTGAACTAGGTTCCATAGAAACTAAGCAGGAATGATCTATGGTAGGTAGTAGTGTTGGTAGACAGAAGTACATAAGGCTTCATGTGCTAAAGCAGGATCTGCAGGAATTAGAGCACCTAGCCTGGGTTTTACTAAAGAGTGCAGGTGGGGTGAGCAATAGATACATACTGGTTATGAAGAAGAAATTCTGATTTTAGTCACATGGCATGTAAGACTTTTTAGATACTGTGAAGTTTTTCTTTGTTCGGACTTGGATTTAAGTCTGTCTATAATCTTATCTGTTACTATCAGTTGAACTACCTTCAGTATCCAAGATATGAGACAAATCCTGATGATTCCTGGGGAAATAATTGTCGGGGGGGGGCAAACATGAGTCAAATTATGACATTCATGGGGAATCCTTGGTGGAAAGCATGAGCTATACTGAGATGTTATTTTTGATAAGCCTCCAAGATTGAACATAATTCATCAGTCTTTGATTAATACACAGGTTAAAATAGTATTCATAATAATACTTAAAATTCCCTTCATTGGTTTCCAAAGGGTTAATTGTTCCATTACAAAGCTGCATATTTTCCAAATGTTATGACAAAATTGTGTTAAATATAATGGAATTAAATACAGTTATATAATGATTTATGGCTACAGAGGATCTCATTTGGTAATCACAACAGTCTTAAGGGAGGTAATGCAAATGTTATTATTTTTATTTTCTAGATGAAGAAATTGAGATTCAGAGAGGTTCAGTGCCGTGTCTTAGGTCAAAGGTCTGGTAAGTGACAGAGGGGCTTGAACTAGGTCTTATGAATATAGAGCTAGTTCATTTACTGAGCTGTTTCTTTTAAAACTATTGTACTGGATATAAGTAACAGTTTTCTTGTCCTTTTAGAGTAATTTTTCTCACTTCTTGATGCTCTATGGTGATGGAAAATATAATTTTATCAAACAATTGATCTTTCCTTTCTCTTCTATATTAGTCATGGTTATGATTTCCATTTTGGTACTGAGGAAACTGACTCATCAAGGCATAGATCTGCCCATGACCACAGAACACATCAATGACTTTTGAATTTCTGTGTTTACCACAGTGATTTCTTGACCTATTGCTATAAAGAATGACAATTTTGGATACACAGAGGTGGATTGTGGTTTCTGAACTGGAAGCAAACTTCAACTCGTTTATTCCAATCTGTTCATTTTAAGGATGAGAAAAATAAAGTCAAGCCTAGTGAAGTGAATTGCCCAAGGATATACAGTTATACATAACAAAGTCAGATTTTGAACCCAGGCCTTTCTACTCCATTCCAGCAGTCTCTCCATTGTGTAAAATGAATTTTTGAGAGAACACATAGGAAACAAATGAGGAAAATAAAATGAAAGAAAAACAAACTTCATCTAAGCAGCACTTCTGCTTATTCCCCCCAAGTCAGAGAGCAGCTCCTTTGAAGGGAACTGTAATTATATGTTGGCTTTAATGAAACAATGTTGTAGAGACATTAATTTTCATGTTTAGATTCACTCCTGAAGAGGTAGGGGAATATTTGGAATTGCAGAGCATCTGCCTGAGCAAGAGCCCTTCAGAGCTACATTTATCAGAATAGGTGCCTTATTTATTTTATTTTTAGAAAGGTGTGCTATCTTGTTCATGTGTGAGATACTGTAATGCATCTTTCACACTTAAAGTGCCCTCTGAAGCTTTCTGCTTCACAACCTCCTACCTATTTTCCCTTTTAGCACTAAATTTTTTATACAATCTCGAGCATCTCTCAAAGAATTGCAAATTCCAGCCAGAACATGATTAATTTAGCACTGTGGACTCTTACACTATAGCACACAGCCATACATCCTTCTTCAACAAGGCTGTGTCTTCTCTTGGCTCTTAATGGAGAAAGTGAATTAAGGCAAAGACTCTGGCTGCTCAGGTGGACTACTTTAAAATGAATTTTTACTGACATTGCCACAAAGTCAAAAGTGCATAGTTGCAGACCTAGGATTAGAATATATGGGCATTTCTGATTTTTTAGGTGAGAAGCTCTGTTACCCCATTTGCTTTACACAGTTTGCCAAGGGAACCTCTATTCTTCTTTATTTTGAGGTAAAAGGCAAGAGCTCAGTGTTTTTCTCCTCCTTAAAGAGTCCTGACCTTTTGTCTGTTCACATCTTTGGTCCCTCCTTTGTTACTTTTGTCTTCCTGTGCTATTAGTGGTAAGGCTCCTCCCTTCACCATCTGAAAGAACTCCATGCTTTCTGTGTTGTGATTATTATTGTGATTATTATTATTAGGTAAAATTAGCTGGGCTGAGCTAGGAATGTCAATAGAACTTCATATCACTGGCTGGGACTAGTCTGGAGTTTAGTGGAAACAGCTAAAGATATCCATTCCAAACACCTAATGGATTTGGTGTCATTTGAGTGTTCAACAGTTTTTCTTGATCTTATGCATAATTATGGTTGATTTAATGATACCTAGATACTGTTTGGGAGTGACCCAGGTCAAGGAGGAGCCATGGGCCCATAAGTATGTTGTTGATTTCTTTTATTATATATTGCTTATTCCTTTTACACATTCTATGCAAAAGAGTAAAACACTAGCCTATATATTCAAATGGTGATAGATTCTGTTACACCAAGGTTAAATGACTAAGGGTCAATGAACTATAAGAAATTTATGGAAGAAACAGGGTTTTCAGTAGGTGGGGACTCAGAGTTAATTTTCATTGGGAAAATACAAACTAATCACATTCCTTAGACTAATGAGATGGAGCAGCCACTTAAGAAGAGGTGGAGTTGGCAAATTGAAAGTCATCCACTCTCTTAGAACTATTGAGAAGTTAGTACTTTCCCAGAACTTCCCCTCAACAAGGTGGACCTTTCCATGAAAATAGAATAAAATTAGTGGCTAGCAAATATCATTGGTAGTTGAATCTCTTTCATATGTCTATGCTTAATGAATAACACAAGATACAATCAAAAGAAAGATTCGTTTTCATGAAAGGACAAATCGATCTGTGGTTTCATCAATGTGGATAGTTCTTCCTAAGATGCAGATTACAACTCATCCTCTCTGCTCCATCGTCTCATCCTAGGTTTTTTGTTGCTCAGTCTTTTTTTTTTTTTTTCAGTCATGTCTGACTCTTGGTGACCCCATTTGGGATTGGCAAAGATACTGGAGTGGTTTGCCATTTCCTTCTCCAGCTCATCTTACAAATGAGGAACAGAGACAAATGGGGTTAAGTGAATTGCCTAGGGCCACAGAGCTAGTTAGTGTCTGAGGCTAGATTTGAACTCTTGAAGATGAGTTTTCCTGACCTCAGCCTCGGAATTCTATCCACTGTGCCACCTAGTGGGCTTATAGGTTATCCTTTTCCATGTTCTTCTATAAATCTTCCATTATAGTTCATTCATTGTGCTTAGGGTCTTCTTTTAGATTTCTTGATCTTATGTGATACCAGTGGAGCACATAAGCTATCCATTGGTTTATTCTTTGCTCTTGCTACATGACCAACCCAGCTTCTCTTTCAATCATTCTTTTCCCTGATGATATGTTTTATGCCACTTCTCTTGAACAGTTCTTGATTAGTAATGTGTCACAGCTCACACCTAGAATCTATCTCTCCATTTCTCTTTGGATGGTCTTCATTATTTAGGGAAAGTAGTATTCTGCGACTAATGGCTATTGCATCACTAAAATAATATTAGTGCTTAAAAGATAAACTTGGGCTCATTAAAAGCACTTCCCTAAAGTAATTCAGTTTGCTCTCATCTTCTTATTTAACCTGAATCTAGTCTATTTCCTATGCTCAATATCTGTCCATGATAAATTACAGATGGATTAATTCTATGACATTAATTTTAAAGATAGTAATATCTTTGAGGAGGAGGACTATCATTTTTATCTTTGTATCCCCAACATTTAGCACAGTGTTTTGCACATAATAGCCACCTAATAAATGTTTGTTGAATGTTGAATGGATGTATTATTAGTCTGATTGGTTAACAAACTTTAGAACAACCAACAAGAAGTGCATCTCCTTAGTGTTTCTGAATTGGGTAAAAATTCTACTTCCTTTGGTACAAAGCAAAAAAAGGCAGGAATATTGTAATAGACTTTAGGTTGAATTGGGAGAAGATGACCTCTAAGATACCTTCCAATACTAACATTTTTATGTTTTGATGGCACTACTGTACAATTGTTCTTTGTATCAACTTTGAGTCAATAGAGAGGAAATGCTACTTATATTCAGTGTACTCTATTTACTAAGGCAGGGAAGTGTATAATCCTCTTTAGTTAGAATTCCATCAGAAAGCTATAACTAAAAAGCTTTGGCATTCAAAGGGCTAAGATTTATTTACCTGAAAACTTTACTTTTCTAGAATCTTACCCACAGCCACAAGTATGTTGGAGAAACAAGGTGCTGCCATACTCAATAGTATAACAGAAATGATTCACTTTCCATTCCTTTATTTCTGCCTTGTAGTGTGGTTAGTTAGCTTTAAGATTCCAACTCCTAAATAATCTAAGAAGCTGACGTGAGGTTAGCTTACTTCTTGAAATAGCTGTCTACTGTGATGGGTGAAATCTGAAATAACTGAGGAATCAAAAGTTCAAGCTTCTGAGCATATAGATTTATTAAGTAATGCATGCCAATTGCATAACAAATCGGGCCCAGGTCTCCTGAGCTTGGCACTGCACTCTGAATGTAGGGCGAGATAGATTTTTATGCATTAAAAGCAAACAATTAATAGGACATAAACCAGGATACAAGCTAAGGTAATTTAATTTCTAATTTGAGAAAAGATTGAAGGTTTTCCAAGTTGAGAGGGGGATGAGTAAGTTTCGAGTTGGGAGGGGAGGAGAGTGAACAGGTACAATTCCCTGAAATCAGAAAAAGAAGTGCCCCAGTCTGCAACAAGTGTCTGTATTCAATAAAAGGAATAAGGAAATAATGAGTGATTAATCAGTATAGGGCCAGTTTTCAGATATGATACATGGTTGCTTGAAATGCATAATTATGAGAAAACTAATTGCATCAATCTTTGGATCTTATTGGGTTTTGGTCAGAATAACCTTAGTCTTTAGAAAGGGCTTCTGGAAAAAGGTAGAGGTGGCCCAGCTTCCCAGCCCGGGTTCAAACAATGCAATGTTTTCTTACATTACCCATAATTGAATAAAGTTTTCTCATGAGACAGAAATTGGACTAGATACATAATTGAATAAAAAAGGATCAGAACTAGATCCAGAATTGAGTCTGAAGATGGTGTTAGTGTGGTTCACTTAATTCCTACAATTCCCTCAATTCAGTCACTACCAAATTAGAAACTACCATGTATCTTACTCTTGGACTTCTTGAAGACAGATGGTATGCATATGAAGGACTTTAGGATGATTTGGGGGCAAAAAGATAAATGAATGAGCTTACAAAGTTGCTAAAACTTTTAAACTAGATTGACTTTCAAAATAGGAAAAACTATCATATGGAATGGAAGAAAAACTCATTGTTTACATTCTACAGATAGTAGGTATTTTGAGTGATACAAAATCATCTCCGTTTATGTTACCAAGAAGAAGAGGTAGAGGAAAATAATTTGCAAAATCATGAGACAGCTTTCTTTTTTGCATTTCTATTCTGAAGGAAAATTATTTTCAAAATAAGATTCTGCCTTGATTTCTGGTGCTAGAACATGGTAATGTTGGCTCAGCCTAGGCCACTGTTGTGAAATAAAATTTTAAAGAGTAGTTGTGATAGGGGCAGAGCCAAGATGGCAGAGTATCAGGAAGAAGTACAGCAAGTTACTCCCTACAACTCCTCCGAACATTTAGAAAATGTACCAGATCAAATCCTGGTCAGAAAATCACAAGAAAAAAAATTGCAGTGAGTAATTTTTTTTAGTTTACATTGACATAAGGACACAGAGAGGTCTGAGCACACTGGGAATGGGGTCCCCAGCAGTGTACCATATGAAGCATTCTACTACGGGGAGAGGCTGTGCACCAAAACAAGAAAAGATTTTAAATTTATTGTGGAAGGGCCAAAGCTTGTATGGGGTGCAGGAACAGGTGCCAATTAATAATCTCTCACTTGTTACCCATTTCTGGGTCACAGATCCAGGGATAATTGAGGAGGGGGCCTATACCTAAGGATGGCATTCCTAGGTGAGAAGCAGTTTGGGCCCCAGGCTGTGTACCCCAAGCAAGGAGCAAGTTCAGAAGTAAGCTGTGTGGCTTGGACCACTGGGGCAGAGTGGGGTCTCTACTGGTGCTACAAACATGGCAAGCACACAAAAGTGTTGCTCAAACCCAAAGACAGGTAAGGAACTTGCAGATTTTGGACCAGGGGGAGAATGGTCCAGACTTTGCCCTAGATCAGACCACTTTGGGAGTTCTGAACGCTTGCAGATCCACTGAATGGTATGGATCCAAGATTCTGGAAAAACACAGAATGCCCAAAGTAAGGAGTAATAGGATCAGTGTTAACAGTCCTAGCAGAAGTGTACAGAGTCCGGTCCTAATGTAAAATCAGAAGACAGGAAGTAGGCTGGAAGAATGGGCAAATATTCAAATAAAAAAATAAGAATCCCTTCATAGAGAGTTATTGTGAAGACAGGGATGCTCAAGACAAACTCCGTTGACAAAAAATGACTCCAGAACATCTAAAAGCAAAGCTCCTGCTCATGCTCCCCCCAGTACCCCACACAACACAGCTTGGTCACAGTTTCAATTAAAATTACTAGAAGAGATGAAATGAGAGTTTAAAAAGGAGTTCAGACTATTTTTAAAATGAAATGAGAGCATCAGAGGGATATTCCAAAAATATTGGAAAAGAAATGAAAGCTGGGGAAGAAAGAATTCGAAAGAGGATTAATAGCTGGTACATGAGGTATTACCTCATGTACAAACTCCCTAAAAGCAACAAATTCCCTAAAAATCAGAATGGATCAAATAGAAGATTAGATGATGCCATGAGACAAGAAGAAATATTAAAAACAAAGTTAAAAGACTAAAAAAAAAGAAAATGCAAACATCATAGCAAAAACAACTAATTTAGAATATAGATTGAGAGAAGATAATTTCAGAATCATTAGTTTACCTAAAAGTCAAGACCCCCAAAAATCATATTTTAAAAATATAAAAATTATCATTTTCAAAAATAGCATATTTCAAGAAATCACAAAGAAGAAAACTGCCTGGATCTCTTAGAAACAGAGGGCAATGTAGAAATAGAAAGAACCCACTGGTTACTTCTCGAAAATAGTCCCAAAATGAAAACTCCCAGGAACATTATAGCCAAATTCCAGAATTTTCAGATAAAAAAATGATATAAGCAAGCCATAAAGAGTTCAGTCAGAATAAGACACAGTTTAGCAGCCACTACTATAAAGGAGTGGAAAGTTTAAAATACAATAGTCCAGAAGGCAGAGGATATAGGCTTACAACCAAAAGTGACTTACCCACCAAAACTGAGTATAATCCTGTAGGGAGGAAAATGAATTTTAATTAAATAAAAGACTTTCAATCCCTCTTGATGAAAAGACCAGAGCTGCATAGAAACTTTTATGTATAAACGCAGGAGGTAAGAGAAACATAAAAAGTGAACATAAGTGAAAGGATAATTGTTTACATTTTAATATGGGAAGACAATACATGTGTACCCTGAGAACCTGATCATCATCAGGGGTCATAGAGAAAGTCTAATTAGACAGAGGGCCTAGGACTTGTTCTGTTATATCTTAATAATCTCAAAAGAACAATGCAAAGGGAGGGGAAGAGGAATCGAATATAGAGGAAAAGTATTGGGAAAATTAACTCACATAATAAGGGTGCACAAGTAGACATCTATACAAACAAGGAGGAAGGGGTAGGGGCAGTGAGTGAAGCTTGAACCTCATTCATATGCAGTTGGCTATAGAAATACATTTCACTCAACAGGGAAACAGGAGAGAAAGGGGATAGGGGAGAAAGGATTACCCCTAAGATGGGGAATAAGAGGGAAAGCAAATTAAGAAAGGATTAGTGAAGTCCTAAGCAAAATAAACTCTAAGGATGTACAAACTCATTTATAGCAACTGTTTTTTGTGGTGGTAAAGAATTGGAGCCTGAGGCAGTGCCATTTGGGAAACTGCTGAATAAGTAATGGTTGAATGGAATTCATACAATGGTATGAATAAGATGGAAAACTATTGTGCTATAAGAAATAATGAAGGGGATGATTTCAGAGAAACTAGAAAAAATTTATGTGAACTGATACAGCATGAAATGAGCAGAATCAGGAGAACAATTTAAATAAATGACAACAATATTCTAAAGGCCAACAACTTTGAAAGAACTAGGAACTCTGAACAATTAAAAATTAATTACATTAAAAATTAAAAAAATTAAAAGCTGTGACGCTTAGATAACTGCACTAATGACTAAAATGAAAGTTTGGGTTTTCTTTTTAAACAAACACCTTTAACTTTGGCAATAGAATTGTAATTAACACTTAGAAGATAGGCCTTATAATGGACATTAGACTGCTGATATTTATTTAACTGAAGATAGATGATGATGATGCTGACAAATATAGTATAATGACATATTTCCTTGAAAGTTCTCATGTTACTTTTAATATAAACAAATAATCTTAATTATATAAATTCTTCTCAATTCAGTTCAATTCAGTTTAATTCAATTATATTCCATTCAACAAGATTGCTTAGGCCCTCCTATATTATGTACAAGGTACATAAAGGTATGTATATGAAAAAAAAGCTATGTATATGAAAAAAGCTAAAGCAAATGTATATGAGCTATGGGGTTGGGGTACAAAGTCAAAAATAAGATCATAAGATCATAGATGTAGGTAGGGCTCAAAGGAGTCACAGACACGATCAATTCCAACCCCCTAATCTTGAAGTTGAGGACACTGAGGCCCAGAGAAGTTAACTGGCTTTTTCCAAGGTCATTCCCTGCCCTCAGGCAGCTTACATTCTATTTTGAGGATACAACTTACAAACAGATAAATAAATACAAAATAATTTAAGGAGGGAAAATGGAGAGAGCACTAACAAAGGAGGAGGAAGAAAGAAGGATCAGAAAAGGCATCCTATCTATGGTGGCACCTGAGTTGAACTCTGAAGGCAGCTAAGGATTCAATGATGAAGAAATGATGAGGAAGAACATTCTAGGCATTCAGCAAAAACACAGAGATGGGAGATGGGAGATAGAATATTTTGGATAGAGAATTATTAAGTGGCTACTTTCACTAGAATGGAGAAAAGGAATAATATGAGATAAATTTTAAGGGCTGAACTAGCTTTTTGCAATAAATCTTTCTTTTTAGAAAGAAAAAAAAGTACAGGACTGGAAAATGGTCTGTTGTATGTGGTGCTTTGAAGTCCAATGCTGAGCACATGGTAGGTAGCCAATCAATTCTGTAATTCTTTCCTTCAGAGGAAACATTAAAAGAAGATTAAGTCTTCCTTGTTTGCACATACCAATTTCATGTTTATATATTTGACAAGCAAATGCAATAACTGCTTATTTAGATTAAATTAGGAGTAGTTTGTACATTTTTCTGCTTGGAAGGACTCAAATGGTTTCTCAGGGAATACAACCTCAGTTTTCACATCATCACTTCCGCATTTCCCAAATGTGAAACACATTTTCATAACTTCCAGATTTTTATCGGAGAGAAGAATGAGGAGAGGGGGTAAGGGAAGATATATGGAATAAGACCTGATAATTTCACAACTGGGACAGTCTTGTACTATGTGAAGTTTTCAAACTATGAGAAGGCTCCTGGGGATAGGAGACTTTTCTGTTCTAGCCTGAGACTAATCCTTCCTAAAAGTTTCTTAATTTTAAGCATTTTGAGATGGAAATAACTTACAGCTTCCACTCCCCCTCCAATATTGGAACCAGTGTGTTATAGCTAGGCTTTTCTGCTACCCTGGCCACCATGAAACCATAAGCACATGAACTCAAGTCCAAGACTGACATAAATGAGTTTAATGTTGGGTTTTGCGCAGCCTCTTATGTTTTCTTTCTTTGTTTCCTTCCTTCCTTCCTTCTTTTCTTCATTTGTTTGTTTGTTTCTTTCATCTTAGGTCACTGAGCATGGATCCTAGGGTGCATATATCCAGGCTTTGAGGCTACCTTGTGTATTTGAGAAATTTGGAGGTCCTGGATTCTTTGGTTGGAAATGACTGACAGGAAATTGTAGAGCCTATGCTCTAAGGCAACAAGTAGGCCAAGGTAACCATAGTAGTATGGGGCAGGGAGAAGCATATAAGAAGATGGAAAGGTAAGAAAGGGCCAGGTTTCCTATCAAACAAAAGACTTTATATTTCATGTGGAAGGTAATATGGAGTCACTGGAGTTAATTGATTATAGAAGCAACAGGATTGGGTGTATACTTGAGGAAAATCACCTACATGGTTGAGTGGAGGATAGATTAGAGTGGGTAGACATGCTTGAGACAATTAGAAAGCTAATGTAATAGTTCATGAAAGTAGTGATAAAGTTCTATACTCAGGTTGTGGCTTTGGGAATGGAGAAAAGGGATGAAGGTAGAAATGACAAGATATGATAGGAGATTATATATATAAGGCAAGTACAAGTAAGAAGTCCAGGATAAAATCAAGGTTGTACAATGCAGATGTATTATATTATGGTTATTAATGTAGATTTTGTAGCTCCCTACTGGCTCTTAAAACCCAAGAGGCTACAGTGTTTCATTTACCTTTCTATTTTCCTCTCCCCCTCATGTGATTATCACAGGTCTCAGCACATAGTAGGTACTCAGTAAATGTTTGTTGAATTGAATTCAATTTTTGCTAAGGGGCCCGAGAGATTCTGGACACACAGCTTTGTTTTCTCTTCCCCAGAATCAGTATTTCCTTAAGCCTGGTCTGGAGATGCCTGAGGGCCTTCTATTATCTTTTACAGGAACCTTAAGCGCAAGGAGTGATTGCCTAGGAGGGGAAAGAATCGTGTTTGCTAAGAAAGAAGACAGTGAGAGGGAAGACCCAAGGGGATGCTTTTGAAGGTGAAGGAGCTAGGGATAACAATTACTGAGGGAGTTAGTAGGGTGAAAAGCAAAAAACAAAAACAAACCACTCAGGCTATGGTTCTGAGCAGAAGAACGATGGCAAGGGGTCCTTGAAATATGCTAAAATATCTGATTTAGTTTGGGAGTCCCTATGGTCCCTGATGCTGCCCTCCCAAAGACAACTGTAGAGGGACATTTTTACAATTAGTACCCTCTGGATGAGGCTATGCAACAATAACACTGTTTTTGGATGGAAGAAATGATGTAGTAAGCCTAGTTCAAATTATTGTCAAATCATTTGGAATGATTATTGGGTAGGGGGTATTGTTACAATCTATGCTTCTCTGACTCTTCCTGCAGTTTTTGGAAAACTGATGTAGTGATAATACTGCTCAGCTCATATTTTAAAATTAAGTTGGAAGAAATAACTTTCAGTTCTAATCGGAGGAAGTACAAAAGCTCACAGAGGAATCTGAGACCATAAAAGCGGGCTTTGTGCCACAGGATGCTGCCATTTGGGAAATGACTCCATTAGGACTTAAGCAGCCTCACAAAGTTCTCTCAACATTTTAGTAGTGAGAGTCACAGGGAAGAGTCAGCCATTAGGCCAACAGTTTAAATCTCTCTTTCAAAATGTTTGGCTCTGAATGTTTCTCCTCTGGCTTTGGGAGGCAGGCCTTACTAAAAATATTTTCTGAGGAACTCTCAAATTGCTAAATGCTGCTAGGATGATTTAACCAAGAGGTTTATTGCTGACGGATTCACCCTTATGTGTCCAGGGGATTGGGGCGGGGAGGCTTGAAGATAAGAAAGAAATGGAGGGGATGGTTTCACTCCTTTTTTTTTCTTCCAAATAGCAGAAAAATTTAGGATCAGGGATCTAGGTCTGGAAGGAACCTCAGAGGTTAGATGATCCAACTGCCCTTAGATGAAGAAACTGAGGCACCGGGAGTTTAAAAGATTCCCTTAAGGTCACAGAGGTAGTAAGCCATCAAAGGCAAGATTCTAGTCCAGGTTTTACGGACCTGAGCTTCTTCCTGTATCATGGTGCCTCTGAGTTACTTTAGAACTTGAGGGAATCTAGTGATGGAGCAGGAAGGGGTGTCAGAGCAAAGGTTGAGGGTCATTTATCTCAGCATAAAGGTGATAATGTTCTCTTCTGTCTATACAGAAGAAAGGAAGGGAAGAAACTTGCAGCAAAGAAAGGTGAATTTTTCAAGGATTTAGGGAAATATTTCATCAAATGGCAACTGAAGACAGAGAAATGATTTCAATAAGCAAAGCTTTTACTACAAAAGATTCATGTTTCTTACATATTTTACTGGTTTGAGTTGATAAACATGCTCTAATTTAGATTTAGTTTAATATTTAAATTCAGGTGTTTTAATCAGACTTTATTTTGTTTTTTAATCTCTTAGCCTTTTATCTTTTAACATTCACTTTCAAAAATTTTGAGTTCCAAATTCTACTCCTTCCTCCAGCCCCTCCCCTACCCATTGAAAAGGCAAGCAATATGATACCCATTGTACATGTGAAGTCATATGAAACAAATTTTCATATTAGGCATGTTGCCAAAAAAGCAAGAAAAATAAAATGAAAAAAATATTTATCTATTCAGATTTTTTTTTTATAAAAAGAAATTACTTATCTGCCTGTTTCCCACTGGCCTATATGGGGTCCTGACTAGGGGTGTGGACATCAGATGTGCTTCTTTGATTGATAGGGACATATCTTAGGACTAAATGGGAGAAAATTTACCTCCCCAACCCTACCTCCAATACATATCAAGCTTCAAAGCACAGAGAATCTGGAAGGAGAGATGGTGTCTGAGTTGTAGCCATGGTCTCTTGAAGCACTTTCTAGTTCTATCCTGTGAGCTAATCCATGGTTCTGTGAAAATAAAGAGGTAGTTCTTGGTATATAAATAATCTATTCTATTTCTTTGTCAACTCTCTTCCTGAGGTAGTCTGATCAGACTAGGCTTCTTTGTCCTAAAAGGAGTGGAAGGTCTTAGAAACAGAAATTAAGGAATGACTGCTGGATCCATAAGTGTAACTGCTTAAACCCAAAGTAATGTTACCAAACCTTCTGTATTTTCTTACCTGCTTAGTCTATGAAGGACATCTATATTGTGTGTGTTCGGGGGTGGGATGAGTTAGCTTCTAAATTGGTCCATGTTTAAAAGGCTTCAGCTCGGTATACATCAATATAAATCTTAATGTTCAGAAATCATTCAGGTGTGTCTACAGAGCTGGAAAAACTGAAGAGTTCCTTGATAGACCTTAAGTATGTGATGACATGACTCAGATTAGGACAAAAAAGACCCCAACTGGCCATGTCACAAACTAGCCCATGTTCTTTCTGTAGCTTTTATTTTAAAATCAATTATATTATGGGATTATATATGGGCAAATTCCCTGTGAACATGAGCTTTGTTTCTCTTCCTTGGATCCAAAGGGATTTTTATAGTTCCCCAAACTCAGATCTGAAACTTTATGATTCAGCAATATGTGTGTGTCAGGAGAAATGTGTCAAGTTAGGCTACGCCTTTGGGGGTGATGCAGCTAGAGGAGTGAAAACAAGCCAGAGTCTTTAGATTCATCAACCTGTCACAATTCTGTCCTTTACACTACTAGTCTTCTATGCCATCTCCTTTCTGATCCTTCAGGTAGATATGTTTTATGTCTACTATGGATGGCAGGGTTTCCCCAAACCAAACTCTACAATATTATTCATACCAGTAAAAAAAATGGGACCACTCCAGTATCTTTGCCAAGGAAACCCCAAAATGGGATCATGAAGGGTCAGACACTACTGAAATGATTCATGAAAAGGTGCTCTTGAGCTTGCTCATCTAATTACTGCTGTTGCTACCAGGCTGAGCTATATTTGACAAGTGATTGTGGAGGCTGAGCTGGAGTTTATGGCTGATGGGCTCATGAGAAATCAGTTTTCAAAAAGAATTCTAAAAATCCTTTTTGTTTAGGGTTCTAAAGCTCTTTGTAAGACACTCCTAAATATTTAGAGAATACCTTCTGCTGTTGTTCAGTCATTTTTCAGTCTGTTCTACTCTCCATGATCCCATTTGGGGTTTTCTTGGCAAAGATACTGGAGTGGTTTGCCGTTTCCTTCTCCAGCTCATTTTACAGATGAGAAACTGAGGCAAACAGGGCTAAGTGACTTGCCTAGGGTCACACAGCCAGTAAGAGAACACTTTCAGTCTTATTTTCTTTCTTTCTTTCTTTTTTCCTTTTTGGTGAGGCAATCAGGGTTAAATGACTTGCTCAGGCTCACAACAACTAGTAAAGGTCAAGTGTCTGAGGCTGCATGTGAACTCGGGGTCCTCCTGACTCCAAGGCTGGAGCTCTATCCACTGCACCACCTAGCTGCCCCTCTTATTTTATTTCTTGAACCAAACTTTCTGGCCAGTCAAGTCTTGCCTCTCTGAGACCTCGCTCTAGTTTAGAGTTGACTCTTCTTACACTTTCCCATTTTAATCTCTAATGGCTATGCTTCATTTAATAAATATCCTTTCTCAAGAATGTCTCTGAACAAACTGCCAGGGCTTTGTCTGCAATCCACCAGTTTTGACAATTCCAAACCCCTTCTGCTGTCTCATAGAAAAGTGAGTAGAGGGAAAGAGAAAGGAAGGAAACAAGCATTTATTAATGTGTGTTTTTTTTTTTTGTAACAGGCACTACGCTAAGTGCTTTACAAACATTTTCTCATTTGATCCTCACAATAACCCTCAGAGGTAAGTGCTATTATTATAAATACTAGTTATTATTATAATTATTCTCATTTTACAATTTAGAAAACTGAGGCAAGAGAGAGGTTAAGTGACTCGCACAGTATTACACAGTTAGAAAATGTTTAAAGTCAGATTTGAACTCAGGTCTTCCTGACTCTAAGCCCAGCACTGGATCCTCTGCAAAACCTAACTGCCTCTAAGCAAAGTGACAAAGACAAAATTAAGAGGAGGGGGGATATCCGGATATTCTGCCTGCCTATCCAGATTTTTACCTTTATTATCTACTTTCCAGTCTTTGAGCTGCCTTAAATATAGGGCCTAATGCTTGTTCATTCAAGGATATATTTTTTTGGCCTTTTCTTAATAAAACTTTATTCTGTAATTTTATGTACCTCACTTTTGCAAGAGGGGAGCCATGTTTCAATACGTTGAAGGGGTGTCATGAACACATTGTATCAAGTTTTCTGGGTCAAGGCTCTAAACAAAGAGAGAGATAAAAAAGTAGAGCTGGGGTTTTGTGTCATGAAAGTCTCTGACATAAATGCTACATTTATACACACATACCTGGGACAACTTTTCTTTTCAGTTGCTTAAATAGGGCCCTTAGAGTCTGACTGAAAACTCATTCATGGTCTTCTTGAAACCCAAATAAAACATAAGTAACCTAAGTTAGTCACATGTGGCTATTGTTATGGACCCCCTGCATTTTTTTAATCTTCAGATTTTTCTCTATTTTTTTTTTTTACTTTCAGGAAAAAAAGACTATCTTCTTATTCAAAATTTCTTAGCTCTTAGTGTTAGTATAGTGTCATACATTCAATGGATTCTACTTAAATATTATTTGTAGATAATGATGATAACCCCAATATTATTATTCTCTTAATCATACAGCAATTCAGCTGTAATCATACAGAAATTAAGCAAACTAAGTCTGAGATTCCAAAATAAGTGTTTCTCAAAATTAATTTTTTTTTTTACCAGAAGAGGTAATGTGATATATTGAGAACAACACTGGACTTGGATTCATAAGACGTGGGTTTGAGTCTCAGTTCCCTACTTCCTGAGAGGTAGCTTATCTACTCCTTGGCTGTGAAATGGGACTATTGATACTTTCACTACTTAACCTCATAGAGTTTTTTGTAAGCTGTGGATGCTCTATAAAAGTGAGCTATTATTGTCACCACCTACCATGGCAAAATATCTTTACAAGGCTTTGGTTGGTCACAGCAAGAGAAAGGCCAAATAGGGCAATGACGACATTGAGTTTGATCAGTGCTTCTGGGATGGCAGCCAGAACAGTTCTTTGAAAACAACAGTTTTTTGTTGTTTTTTGAAGCAAACTTCTTTGAAAGCATCAGAGGCAGCTACAATAACAGCAGCAGCAAAGGCAACAACAGTAACTCACTTTATATAGCACATTAGGGGTCACGAAGTATAAGTGGTAGAGTTATATCTATGTATAGCAAGGTCAATTCTGAGTCTGATCTAGTTGAGAAAAATAGATTGAGGTAAACTAGTTGATAAGCCAATACATCTGCCCTGCTCAAGATGTCCTTATGTAGTTGGATGACCTTGTTTTCAGTCTAAATGGATCCAAATTCTTTCTGGTATTGTAGTGACTGTCAGTCTTGTTCCTAAATTGAGGCAATCTGAAAATCAATCATTCAACTAATCAACAAGCATTTATTAAATGCCAACTATGTGCCAGGTATCCTGTTAGGTGTTGGGCTTACAAAGACAAATATAAAATAGTCTTTGCCTCCCAAGAAGCTCACATTCTCTCTGCCTCTCTCCTGTATATGTATATGTACATGTATATATATATGTATATATATATATATAAAAATACATACACATATGTATGTTTGTGTGTATAAATCTCTATCTATGTATCTCCATATGTATATATGTATGCATGTATGTATCTATATGAATGGCACTAACAGTTGAGGGTAAGGTGATTTGGAAAAGCTTCTTGTAGATAGTGCTGATTGAACAGAACATAATGGGAATCTGTCACATGTACAGGTACCATCAGTTTGTGAAGATGGCATCATCCATGTGGAATGCCGTAGGGATCTGCTCACTGAAGGACTGGAACATGCCTAGAAGTTCAGTGTTAGCCTAATATATAGTTATAAGGATCCTTTCCCCATTGGCTATATAGTCAGAATTGTCAGTATCTTTTAAAGGATCTGAGCTGGCACCAACTTAGGTCTCTGCTTTACGTCTGGGAAAGAAAGATTATTCCTCCACTTATAACCTCCACTTCTAACCATAGGGAAGACCTTAGAGTCTTGTTATTTAGCCACTGTGCCCTATGTCATATGGTTCCTGAGAAATGGAACTAGTTCCTTGGTTATTTGGCTAATCCAGTTCTAGGTGCAGGGAGTAGAGTCTCCCACTTAAAAAATTTCAAAGGCTGGAAATGAGAAACCCATGGATCCAAGATTCCAGAAATCCAGCTGGGTGTAACAACCAGCCAGCATTGAGCCTTGGAGGAGCATCAAGAGATCATTTGGAAAGACTTTCCAGACTCCAATTCAGCAGAAACTTGAAGCAATTCCATCTTTGGATATGAACTTTGTGGGTCAAGGCTATGTAGGAATTAAGATAAGTTGTGAGCCCAATCTACCATCTAACACCCCAGAGACTGAGCTGGTATAGGAGGGATTGTGTCCTGAAGTTTTGGAAGGGAAATGTACTGTGTTCTTTTTTAAAATTTGTAGTAAATATTCCTTAATAAAAGCTATCCAATGTTAAGTGGTTAAATGGACTCAAGGTGATAGTCAATGGTTCCCTAAAATGGTGGTAATGTAGCTGGTGGGGCTTTGAGCTGTTGACAGAGAAAAGAGACAATTCCAAATCTCCTCAGTTCCTGAGAACCCTAAGGGTCTAACAGGCCCAGCCCTGAAAGAATAGGGCGAGAAAAACCATGTTACAAAAATTATGGAGGAAACAAAGGATTTTAATTAAGATAGGACATCAGGACATTGAACTAAGTCAAGAACAAGTCAGTGGATAGGATCTTGCACTGGGTTTTAAGAGAAGTTAAAAAAGAAAGAAACTTTTCATTTTGCTAATGGGAAAGCTATTGAGCAGGCTGTGAGGTGACCTTTGCCAAAAGAAGCAATAATATACAATGGGTACTATTTTGAACCAAATGACAATTAGGTCACTTTAATATCAACATTTATAAATGTGTGCCAGTGAACTAGTCTAACACCTTTGAGAGGTCACTACGGCTGGTCTTATTTGGCACTTCTTTTAAGTAATGCCTCTTTTTATTTCTGATGGGGCATTGCATTTGAGTAACTTTCTAACTGCTTATTGTCAGGTACCTTTTTTTTAGTCACCCCGAAGTGACATGGTAATGGCATCAGAGAATACTTACTTAACATTAAGTGGTATCAAGAGTTCTATTTTTTGTTGATCCCATTTTTTTCTTTTATTAATCAAAAAGAGGTTCCTTTTGTAATGGGAATTTTTTTTTTAAACTCATGAGGTCGAAATGGCAAGAACTCTCGGCCAGGAGATTTCAGAACTAGGACAGGTTTGGAAGATTGATTTAAGCATCTCTTATCTCCCTGTCATAAAATAACTTATGGTTTGCCTTGAGGAAAGCTGCTTTATTCCCCAGACTGTCTGATTGCAGCTCTTGATTTTAGCTCTTTGGGGCTGGCTGTCTCTTTGGGACTGGCTGTCTCTTAATGTTATCTGATATCAGCTGAAAGGAGCTGTGGGTAATAATACACTGTGAGGGAGGAGGAGGAAGCCATAGATCAGCAGCATTGTGATGCCACAGTCTTAATATTCCTCATCCTTTAGAACCCATTCTTCTAGAAGTTTTTTATTTGTATTAGTCAAATCAAACAAATCTCAGGAAGGGGAAAGGTTTGTAGAGGTCAAGCCATGTAACTTCCAAAGGACTGATCCACCTTATCTGTCCAACTTATTTGCTCTTGTTAATCAAAGGCCAAAGGTAACACAAGGGACTCCAACTTAGACAAGTGAGTTTAGTCCTTGGAGAGCCTGACTCCTAAAGAAAGAGATAAAGCTTTTCTTGTACTCTCTGGCTTATTGCTTTTACCTGGAGTTAATCCAGGGATGTATCCCAATATAGCTTGGGCTCTTGTCTAAGTTTTTAATGAAGTCCCTTCTAGAAAAAGTACTCACTGCACAAAATAGCAGCTATCCAGCATAGAACTACTTAAAAATGTTTAAAATATGTAACTTATAAACGTGAATTAACAAAAACTTCAAACATGAAAGAGTAACCATATTATGGAATCATAATTAGAACCAGCTACTGAGAAAATGGCAGAGAGACTGGACAATTAATTTGCAATTTACAGGCCTGTCACGATTCTGTTTCTCAAGTACATATATTCAGGCAAGGTGGATGATGCAAAAGCTCTACTACAGAGGTGTAGTGCAATAGTTGAACAAACTCCAGTCCTTTGGGGATTTTTTCTTAAGAATTCTTAGATCCAAGGACAGACACATATTCTCAAGTCCTTATTAGAAGTAATTCCTGAGTTAACTGCACATCTTGAAGTATATGGTTTCCTCATGAGAAGCTATGGATTGGACAGAAATGTAGCTTCTGCAAGAGCCCTGTATGAGGAAATGAAAGCAAAGAATTTAAAAATGGGCAATGTAATTCTAAAACAGTATGCTGCTTTGTTGAAGAATGCTGGCGAGCCTGTCCCTTTCACCGAACCCCCTGAAAGCTTCAAATTCTACCTAGAGCAGTTGAAGAAAGAAGAGGTACAAACTCCTTCATGAGGTGGTGGGATTACACACTGCTGAGCTTTTACTAATTCTGTGACAGAACATTGTTTTAAAATGTGTTTGTCAGGGAAAAAAATAGGAAACTAATTTTGTTTATGTACTTTTATTTACTGAATCTACCATGGGTTCAACACATGTCAATTGTATTAATAATAAATTCAACATGTTAAACTCCAAAAAAAAAAAAGATAGGAGGAAAATTCAACTTAGAGGATCCTTAACAGGTATTTCACATTCACTGTGCATCTGTATTATTTAAATACCTTACAAATCTGAATCTTCTGGTGAGCTAGGACATGATTTGGACTTTCTTAGTCCTTATAACTGTACATCCTCCTGACAGTGATCATATTCTCTGAAAAGTTGTTGCTTGGATGCTGTGGTACACAATGCCCAACTCAAGGAACTCTTGATGTTTTGAATTCATGAGAACCATTGAGGCTAGAAAAACAGGATTGCTCTTTGGTCACCAGTCAAAAAACAAAGCAGAAGAGTCAGTCAGGGACTGAAGGTACAGTCTCAGGTTTGCCTAGGCAAGTACATGTTCTTGCTACCATGTTATATTCAGTTACTATTGCTGCTGGGAGTGTAGGGAGGGGCACGATGAGAAAAGAGAGAAATTCTCTTCCTACCCTTATTAGAAGTCCAGTGGAGAGCTGTATCCCAACATAAAGGCCATATCAAAAGAGAAAATGGAAACCATTTCTCCTCATATTTTATAGTTCCCAAAGTAGGTGGCTCTTGTATCTTTGATGAAGCCTCTAGGCACAGGGGTACATGGGGCAAACCAGTTGCTATGCGGTGTGCAAAAGGACAGAGCATGTGTCTACCACAGGAAGCCAAAGGTCAGGCTCAGCTCCATTGAAGCTGAGTCTGGTACACGAGGAGAGCTCCTCTGATTACCCCCATTAAACTTTTTTTCCTAACAAACTGTACAATATGGCCACATTTGTCTCAATGTGACCCATACACAAACAACTGTAATATAAAATAGAACATTCTAAGTAAATGAGAGATATAAACAAAGTGCTACATGGGGATGAGGGAAGGAAAAATAATTTCTGATGGACTTTATGGAGGAAGTAGTACTAGAGTTGGGTCTTAAAGACATAACCATTCTCTTCAGTCTCTCAGAGCATCTAGTATACAGTGGTTACATAGCACTCAATAGTACTTGTTGATTTGATTGTCCCCATTTTTTAATTTTGTTAGCATTTTATTATAAGAAATATTATTTAGGTCAATGGGACATATTTTCGGACTTTTAAATCCTTTTATTTTACAAAATGATGCATTATCATAGTGTATATTCTGTATTCTAAAAGTAATTATGACATACAGTATTTCTTGGAAACAAAACAAAACAAAATGATCAGGGAGAATTTGCAATGCAATTTATACCTGAATGTAATAACCTAGTAACCAATTTTTCTGAAGGGCTCAAAGCACTTCATAGGTATATAATTCATCCTCAATCAGTGCTGACAGAGATGCCTAACTTGCAAACGAGAGGCTACCTGAAAAGGAAAACTCTACGGGGAGGGTGCTAAACTGTGACTTAATTGTTGGGGACAGGTCCACAATGTAATAAGATCCCTTAGAGAAACAATATGGAAAAAGAGTAAGTTGGAAGCCTTAAGGGAAAGTCAGAATTTTAAGCCATAAAACACATGAACAAGACATAATTATTAGCCTGTAGCTTTATTTTAATGATGTACCATGTCTTAAATATAGCCCCAATAGTTATCTGAAAGGTGCCAGCTGCTCAGAATGAAAAGAAGAAAGACTAAACAAAACAAAAGAGGAAGACACATCATTTGAAATGAGCCTAGATCTAGCTGCATGCCGTCTGTTAGGGTGGTCATCTGCTATGTCCCAAGGGACTGACATGATGGTTTGCCATATGCCTTCGTGGCATCTGTTGGCCATTCCATTTCTTCCCCGGCCTTACATCCTCTCCAGCCCCAGGCTATGTGAGTACTATATGTCCTACCATGGTCACCAGTCCATTAGTCCCAGTTCAGGGTCTTAAGGCTCCCTAATTCTGAATCTGAATCTATTTTAGTCTAGGGTCCCTCAGGGGATGGGGTTCCAGACAGAGCTGTGCCCAGGGTAACTGTTTCCAGTTTGTGGTGTTGCTTTGGCAGGTCCAATAAGATCCCATTGTGGTATAGGGGAATGATAACTGAATCTGGAGTGCAAATAGATTAGCAATATGACTTTAACCGAAACAAATATTATTCACCTTGAGTTTGAGTGGTCTCAAGGTGAATGCTTCTTTTAATTAAGTTAATTGTACTAATTAATTTGCACTCCAGGATTTGGAGTCAGAACCTTTGGGTTCTAATCCCAGTTTCGCTATTTGGGAAAATCATTTCGTCTCTCTCTGTGTCTCAGTTTCCTCTTCTGTAAAATAAGGTAGAATGTTGATTGGATGACCCCTGAATTTCCTTCTATCTTTAAATCTATGGTCCTGTATTCTATAGTTTGACTGCAGTCATTCTTTGGCTCTAGATTGTTCAGGATGATATAAGACTACATTGCTCAAATATACTACATTGCTCAAAAAACTTCCATGGCTCCGCCTTAAACCTACCTAACTAGCCCTATCTCATACCCCTCTTCGTGTACTCTATGCTTTAGCTTACTTATGCTCCTTTCTATTACTAGTGAAAAGAACAATAGATTTGGAGTGAGGAGACTTGGGTTCAGATTCTTACTCTATTACTTAATTCTGTGTTACTTTGGTCAAATCACTTTGTTTTTTTTCATGTATAAAATGAGGGACTTGGATCAGAAAACCCCTAAGGTGTCTTTCAGCAATAAATCTATTGTTTTATGGCTTAAGGTCTTTTTCAGCTCCAAATTTTTTCATTGGAACAATTATTTTTTCCTCCCTCACCACTTCCTTCCTATACCGAAAGGTCTAGTTCCAATATTGTTTCCTCCATGAAACTTTTGCGATTCCCCCAGCAGGAGATCTCTCACATTCTAATTTTATATTACATTTATCTCTTTAGATGTTTTATCTCTATCTACTAGATTGCATGATTTTTGCAGGGAGATCTCATGCTTAGCTTTGAATTTGCCCCAGTTCATGCATAGTGTAATACCTCGAACACAATGAGGATTCAATGAATATTTGTTGAATTTTGAATGCTGGGTGAATTGAAGTTGTACCTATGTTACAGGTCTTGTGAACTATTGGTACTAAGGTAGAAGTTAAACATATTTCAGATTGTTAACCCCTGGGTGCAGCGGATGATCGGGAGCAGGGCAATAGAGAATCTGACATGGAACAGAGTCTGGATTACCACCTGGGGGTGTTCTGCAACCTACTGTGTACCACATAGTCTGCCCTAGGGATGTGGGGGGCATGACAATATCCAAACACATTTTGTTGTTGTAGACACTGTAATGAAACAAAGCAGATGATTTTAATGTCTTCTGGAAGGGCCAAATGACCACCCTAATTTAGCTATCTTTCAATTATCTATAATCTATTAAACTCTTTGTTCTTTATATTCAAAAGTACCCTCTGGAAAATGACTCCTCACCACCCCTATATCATTGTGTCTTGGTATTTAGCTGTGTGAAATTGACCCACCAACTCACATAAAGCTATGGGTTTTTAATGCTTCTTGGTTCATTTTTACTTAGACATTTAAGGGTCTCTCTCTTCACTTTCCAAAAAAGAGGCATAAATTTGTGTTGCGTTTCTTTTTTTTAATTTAATTTTGTTTGTTTTGCTACATTATGAGTTACAAAGTATCTTCCTCTCTCCCTTCCCACCTTGCACTAGAGAAAACCATCATTTGACTCAGATTTTTAAATATGTGTAAAACCATACTATGCATACTTCTAATCATCAGTTCTTTCTCTGGAGGTAGATAATATCTTCTTTCATAGGGCCTTTGTAGTTCATTTGTATATTTACAATATTCAGAATAACTTAGTCATTCACAGTTCCTGGAACAATATTGCTGTTACTGTAAACAATGTCCTCGTGGTTCTTCTTATTTCACTTTTCATTATTTCATGCCAATCTTTCCTTGTTTTTCTAAAATCAGCCAGCTCATCATTTCTTATAGAACAGTAGTATTCCATCACAATCATTCATATGCCACGACTTGTTTAGCCATTCCCCAACTGATGAGCATTGTATTACATTTCCATGTCTTTGTTCACCTTTTCAACCAATTAATCAATTACTAAGTATTTATTACTAAAGTTACCAAGAAGTTACTTTAAAATATTGAACCTGTTATGAAGGCAATTTAAAGAATTTGTATATAAGGTGCACTTAGAATCAAGAATTCCCTTCACTTCTGGGCAGCGTGATATAGTCAGCATTTATACAGAACTTTAAGGTTTACAATTTGTTTTACATGTATCATTTCATTTGATCCTCATGACCCTGGGTGGTAGGTACTATCATTATCACTATTTTACAGGTGAGGAAATCGAGGTTGAAAAATATTAAGTGAGTTGTCCAAGGTCATACAACTAAGGAAGTGTCCTGACTCCTAATCTAGGCCTTTCCACTGTGCTACCTAACTTCCTTTAATAATAGATTAGGAAAATAGATTTAGAGCTAGAAGGGACCTTAGAGGTCATGGAATCCAGCCCCTTCATGTGACTAAGGGATGAGGCAACAAAGGCCCAGAGAAATTAAATGACTTGTCTAGAACCACCTGAGGCAGGATTTGAAGTTGGGTCTTTTTGATTTTAAGTTCAGATCTATCCATTACCTATGCCATCTCTTAGGCAGAAGACAGCTGTACAATAGTACAGTACGATAGTATAGTCAACTAAGCAGGGTGAGTGCAGGGAAAATTTTAATACTAGAATAATCTCCTTTCTAGCTTTGTCATTAGTGCTACACACTCCACCATTAGAGCTTTATTTCTTTGAGTTAACGGACTGTTCTGCTTTAAAAGGCTCATACCTCTTGGAGGCAATGACATACTCAACTATGAATAGATGCTTTTACCTTAGTGTGATTCATCAGGTCCTTTTGAACATGACACCTAGTGAAAGGCTGCTTTTGTAGTAGGGAGGAGAGAGGTAGTGAGAGGCATTGGAATTTAGGGGAGGTAGGGTGTGGAGGATGCATGAAACATAGAGAAAGGAGCACTAAAAGGAGAAGGATGAAGGCAGGTAAGTGGAATTTTGCTTACTTTGATCAATCAACTTCTCAATTAATCAACAACTTTTGAGTGCCACTGTTTATTCAGGACTATGTTAGAAGCAATACAATTTTGCAAAATTTCCCTACTCTTCAGAGTGAGATAAGCTTTGGAGATTGAATTGAATGTTGGCCTGGGAGTCAGAAGACCTGATCTGAAATCCTGCCTCAGTCATCTATTACCTGTGTGACCTTGGGCAAGCCATGTAATCTTTTGTGGGCCTCAGTTCCTCATCTGCAAAATGAGGGGGTTGGACCAATTGGCCTCTAAGGTGCTTTCTAGCTCTAACTCTATGATCCCATGAATTAGATCGAATTGCATTTCCAGGTAGATGTGCCACATGTCTACTTAAGTGGTGTGAATGAATATGAAGAGATACAAGTGAGATAAAAGGCTATTTTTCATTTTTTCCTTTAAAACTAGCATGGTAGTCAAACCTGTGTTTAGTGAACTCAAAAAATGTATTTCAAATTTCTCAGTTTTACTTTCATGAAAAATTTTCTAGTAAACATTCTGGTTTCTCTTAAGAAAGAAAAGTCAGGATACCGAAGGCAGAGATGAGGAAGTCCATTCCAGGCATGGATGATTACCTGAGCAAGTTCATGGAGGTTGGTGACAGGGAATGTGAAGACAATCAATCAATCAATCAATCAGTCAACAAGCGTTTATTAAGCCTTTACCACATGCCAGATACTGTGTTTAGTATTGGGACAGGCTAGTCCTCCAATGTGGCTGGGATGAAGGACACTAGAGGGAATAGTGAAAGAAGCCTTGGAAAGTAGGCTGGAGGTCAACTTTGGAGGATTTTAAATGCTAGGCTAAGGGATTTATATTTTATCCCAGAGGTAATAGGGAGTTTCTAGGAAAGTGTTTTGGGTGTGTCAGTGATGCGACTAGACCTGTACTTTCATAAGAATGTTTTGGCAGCTGTGTGAAGGATAGGATTGCTGCAGGGAGGAAATGGAAACTGGAAGCTAATGAAGAGGTTATGATAATAGTCAAGGAAAACATATTTATGAATTTGTCAGGGGCTTAAAAATTTGAATCAACTGCAAAGTAAACACCAATGTACTTTCTTTCTCAGAAGTACAACTACACCATCTTACTTGTGTAACTTCCTGGAGATTAATGCTTTTAAACAAATGTCCACATTATGTCATGTGTCAAAGTGGAAGTGTTCATAATTGCTTAGTGGAAGAGAGAACATTTTATGTGACACAGGAGGGAAATAGAAGCCAAACATGTTACAATTTTCTTCTTGTCCATTTATTGTTTTGATTTGTCTCAAATCCCCTTTTCTTGTTATTGTAATAGACTTCCTAATGCCACTCCTCAACAGCTTGAGCAGATCCACAGAAACTTTATATGCATGAAGAATATAAGTTGGTATAGCAATATATTTTCTTTGATTTCACATTACACATACAGCACAAATCCCAATAAAATGAGACTAGAGGATATTACAAATTCTTCTGGTTGGTATTCAGTTTCTCTGTGAGTAGATAAATATACATGTTTTAAACTAAGAATGTGAAGTCCATTACTTACATGCTGCCTCTTCTGCTTTACTCTAACTGTTGTTTTTATCATGTTTTATTAACATTTTTGAGAAAGCAAACATAAGGTAGAGTGGAAGGAACATTAAGTTGTTGTACTGAAACATAATTTTGACCCACAGTGGTCCTGAAGGTGTTAAGTATTTAGTGACTGTGTGAGGGGAACCAAGTTACTTCCATTGTTCTCTAGCGCAGGAGGTCTTGTCAATGAACTTAAAAAAAAAAACTGACTGAGAAAACAGGTCTTCAAGTTTGGCAATTAGGAGATCGTTGGTAACTTTGGGGAGGGTGATTGCAGTTGAATGATTAGGGAAGGAATCAGATTACACAGACACAGACTCAGGAACACTATTAACTATTTCCTAACTGATTAATAAAAGTGGTTCTGAGATAGAAAACAAAAGCTCTTTGTGTAGGGAATTAGATGTATATAAAATAGTGTGAGGTGACTGTTGTGAATGAGTTAGAACTTATTTGAAAGAATATCTTTATTAATTTTGAGGATCATAATAATTTCTTGAAAAATTTTACTTTCCCCTTTGAAATGTATGATATCATAACTTTGCAAGAGAAAAAATGACAAATTTTCCTAAATATGTTGTAAAGAGCACTTGACTGGCATGAGTTCTGATCCTAGATTTTCCTCTAGTTGGTTGAATGGTCTGAGACTTGTCACTTAGCTTTCTGGGCCTTATTTTCTTATCTTAGATTATAATTTCTTTACCTTTGATTGTATCTAAGTTTCTTCTAGATCTAATATTCTATTATTTGAGACAGCTTGATTTAAACCTTGTGATAAGAAAAAAATCAGTCTAGTTACTTAAACTGTTTATTGATATACTTCTCTGGTGACTGTGGGACACATAAGAATTGGCTAAAGGAATTGAAGATTTTTAGCTTATAGAGGGAAAAACATAGACTTCCGACTCATGCAACCAGTAAAATGGAAGCCTGTATACTTTTTCCAGTCTTCACGACTTCTCAAACTTCTCCAAAATAAGAATTATGAACAAGAGATAGGGCAATTACAACAGTTTTCACAGTCTAAGACACCAAGAACTCTAACAAGGTAACAACTGGTTGAACTAACAGCAAAGATGACTTATCCCTAATCCTAAATATGCTCACTCAGCTCTCCTTTCCCACCAGCCACTAAGCTCTGGTAGGGCTGCACAAACTGACCCATAGGTTTGCAATAGGCCCAAAAGATCTAATAGGCTTGCTCAACTCTGTCTATATCTGGCCCCTCCCTTTGTCATGGAAAATGAAAAGTTAGAATCAGATGGGACTGAGTTTGACAGTGCTTTATGCGAAGCAGTACTTAGGCAGAGAACAGAGGAACAGAGGAACAGAGGAAGCTGAGGCAGGAAGTCAGCATAGGTATGGATCTACCAGGCCTGAAGCAAAAAGGACTGGCATCAAACTGGACTAGTTCTGTTCCAACAGAAGTCATTGGGAATAGAGACTGTGTCTGATAAAATGTGAAATTCTCAGTGTAGAAGGAGGATAAGATAGCCCCTCCTCAGGCCCAGGTCCTGAGGAAACCACCATCAAAGGGTAAGGAGTTAGAAAGTGAGTGACAGAGGAATATAAGGAAAGAACACTGAAATTACCAAAACTCTCAGGAGGAAGAAACTTGAAGAACTTGAGCTCAAGTGGATAAATAACACAGGGAAGAAATTATTAACAGAAGAGAAAACTTGGGGCATAGGCAGATGACAGCTATAGTATTTGAAAGTCCATCACATAGAAACTTATTTTGCTCAACTCTATAGAGTACTAGGAACAATAGGCAGAAGTTGCAGAGAGATAGATTTTTGCAAAATAAGGAAAAACTTCCCAACAATTAAAAAGGTGCAAAAATAAATCAATCATTAAACATTTGTTAAGCACTTGCTATGTGCCAGGCATTGTGTTAAGTTTTGGGGATACAAAAAAGGAGAAAAGACTGTCCCTGCCCTCAAGGAACATACAATTTAATGGAGGTAATGGGTTGTATATCAAGTGGTAGTGGGTCTCATATCACTGAATTTCAAGCAGAGACTGGAAGACCACTTAGATTCTCCAGAACTCTGTTTAGGAATGGGTCAGCCCAGATGACTTCTGAGGTCCCTTCTCATCCTAGGATTCATTGAAGAGTTTATTTGATATGGCAGATAAAGAAAACTAGAGATAAAAGTTTGTTGCATGATCAAATGAATGAATAAATAATCCAAAATATAATGTGCAAGGGGATAAAAACTTAGCTAATATTGTATAGTAGGAAGACTTCCATAAGTGTTCTACTGTAATGCTTAATTGCGGTGTGGAGGTGACCATTGGTTCTTAAAAATTATGTCAATAGATTGCATACTCTGGCAGATTCTATGAAGGTGGAAAGGACAGCCCTAGTGACAGACTGTATCTTGCCATCTAAGAACCAGACTGGTCAAGTATGAAGAGGCTTATCACTATTAAGGTGACCTTAAGCTGAAGGTTTCTTTGGCTGTGGTGATGCACAAAGCGGAGAAAAATACAAAATAACTTTGAGTCCCGTGTATTTCACATCTAACTCTCTAGTAATGGTAGTAGAGAAAAATATATCATGGAAAGAGTATTCAGAGGACCTGAGTTCAAATGCTGACTCTACTACATCAATCTGTGTGACCTTGGGCAAGTTACTAATCCTTTCTGCAACTTAGTTTCCTCATCTTAAAAATGAGGAGGTTGATTTAGATTATCTTTGGTCTCTTCTAGCTCTAAATCTATGATTCTGTGAATAGTGGCAGCTTTTTTGACATTGAGTGGCTACATGGTAACATGGGAAGAGCAATGGATTTAGGAGTAGAAGACCTGGGTTCTAACTGGCATTCTCCCGCCTCCCCCATGAGCCTTAATTTCCTTATCTGTTATATTGCTCCAACCTTACGTTTTAGCCTCTGTATAGCACTTTGAGACTTATAAAGCATTTTATAAATATTATCTCCTTTGGTCCTCATGACAATCCTGGGAAGTAGGTGCTATTATCTACATTCTACAGATGAGGAAACTGAGTCACACAGGTTAAGCAATGTGCCCAGGGGCACACAGCTAGTAAGTATCTGAGGTGGGATTTGAACTCAGATTTTGCTAATTTCATGTTCTGTGCTCTGTGCACTCTGTCACCACAAGTTTAACTTTCCCTTCTTAAATAAGTTGTTGAACCTGAAATAAATGAGAAATGGATAAAAATAATGATAATGACTCTGATTATTGCCATTTCTTAGGACAGTTTATCCAATGTAAAAGAAGTTCTACAACAAAGAGGCAAAAGAGGCCCAAATCCACCTTAGCCAAGCAAGCTTTGTCTCTTTGCCAAGCAGAAAGATATGGCAGGACCTAGTTATACCAGTTTAGAAAATTATATTAGTGACATATTATCAAAAAGTATGATTGAATATAAGCATTATTGCTTCACAAAATGGTAAATATATGTGGAAAATCAGCCTATAGAAAATTTGACAGGAGATCTAGTTAACTCAAGAGCATTTACAGATGAAAGGACAACAAACAGTTGCAAAATGAAATGAATCTGCTAATATTTTGATAATTATCCAATATCATCTTTGTTGGTAGTTGAACTGCCCCATTTGGACTTTAACACTTCAATATCTGGTTTGACTTGGTAGAGCCTTAAAACCTCTTCTTGGAAAGATGTCTCCCATTACTATGCAAAGATCATAAAGAATACTTGATAAATATAACCACACAGATAATTTTAATCATCCTCTGATTATCAATAACCTGAGTATAAAATAAGAAGACATGCTTACCAAAGGTGTTTGCCAGTTTCATGGAGGATGTCCTCCACAAAATCCAAATGGAAGTGGGAGTCTTAATCCCACTTCAGATGACATTCTTCAGATATTCTTGTTTGTGAATAACATTATTTATATCAATTATATCAGTCCCCAGAACATGACTCCTCATTGAGATCCATTAACTACTCAAAATATATTGGTGTAGAAGTCTACACTTGATAAATCAAGTAGACTAAGAATGCTTGTTTCCCAGACTATACCATACAGCTGGATGTAGAATAACACGGAATTAGTTCATCAGCATATACACTTTGGAGAAGCATTGTAAATGGACCAAGAATTGAATAGAAGAAAATGATCTGGATTTCATTTGAAACATTCCATAGCACTTCTAGGGATGCCAAACTGCTTCTGGCTGCCAAAGCCCATTTTAAATAACACCAATGTCCTCTTGGTGATGCTATCTGTCTGTAAATTGTGGAACACCGTGATCTCAGAACTAGCAAAATTGTAAGTAACCAAAAGGGTCATGTTAAAGTACTAGGTGAATAGGCTGTAGTGTAGTAGTATATTATCTACAGGGACCTATGCACAAGAATATTATGAAAGAAGTCATCAGGAACACAGGACAAGAAAAGAAAAAGGACAAAGACAAGAAAATGAGGTATGCCTGTCATATTTGGGAGTAAGGAGTTACAGATAGACAGACCGAGTATTGTGCTGATGTCTATGAAATACTAAAAGGTCCAGAGAAAGACTTTCAACCTCTTGGGTATATTATACTTGGAGGATTTATAAAAAGGAAATCAAAATTAGAAAGGGCCTTACTGGCCATCTAGTATACCATTCTACATAATAACCTTTATTATGTGATTGACAAAAGGTTCTCTAGCCTTAGTAGCTAGGTGGCATAGTGAATAGAATTCTGGACTCAGAATCAAGAAGATCTGAGATTGAACCCTGCCTTAGACATGCTTACTAGCTGTGTGACCCTGGGCAAGTCACTTAATCTTTGTTTCTTCAATGGTAAAATGGTGATAATAATAGTGTGTTCCACACAGGAATATTGTAAGGATCAAATAATATATAAAAGAAACTTCGTAAACCTTAAAGCACAATAAAATTTTTGACCATTCTTATTATTTTCAGTAAAGGAGATCACCATATCATAAGGTGGCTGATATATTTGGACAACACTACATTGTCAGAAAATTCTGCGTTATGTATATATAATATATGCATATTACCACATATGTGTGATGATGTCTGTATATAAAGATGAAGCTTATAGGTGGTACCAATAGATATAATCTGAGATTTGATCTGGCTTCCCTCATGTAAACTAGCAGAAGGGCCATGCCTTCATCATCAGCAGGCAGGATACAGGATTCCTGAGGCTGGGAATTACCTCCCATCTAGACAAGTGGTATATTAGCTTCCCAGAGAAGGTGGTATCTATACTAGATTTTAAAGGAAGGGAAGGATTTCAGTAGGTAAAGGCAAGGAAGGAGTTTATTGTAGGTATGTAGGATGGCTTGTGTGAATGCATGGAATAGGTTATGGTTGGGGATTAGCTAGAAATCCAATGTAATTGAGTATACTTTGCCAGTCTTTGAGTGGGCATGTTCTGTCTGCTTACATGGAAGGAAGTAGTATAAAATAAAGTTGGGATGGTACACTGGAAACAGATTGTAGAGGGCCCTGAATACTAGACTAAGGATCTGTGTTTTATTCTACTGGCAATTGGGAACCACAGAAAGTTTTTTAAAGCAGTGGAATGACATGATCAGACCTCTGTATTTGGAATGCCATTTTGGCATCTGTGAGAAAAATGTGTTTGAGAAAGAAAGAAGAGACTGGAGGCAGGTCAGTTATGAAAGTACGACAAAAGTCCAGAGGAGAGTTGGTGAAGATATGAACTATCATGGCCATGTGAGTGAAAGGCAGTAGGGGAGAAGGATGTTCAGGTCTTTTTTTCATTTCATTTGCATTAAATCCTCTTCCCATCTTATATTGTGCCTATGATTTTTTTGGGGGGGAGAAGGTGAAACTCACATTTATCTTCATTTCAATTAAAAAATTACTTCAAATTCATCATTTTACACATGATTTCTTTTAGTTTTTATTGTTGTGCAGCACATTCGTTACTCCTCACAGTTGTTCTTTATTTGCAAATCTGATGAGCATCCCTTTGGTATATTGAATGAATGAATGAGAAAGCATGTATCAAGTGATTATTATGTGTCAAATACTGAGCTAAGCGGTAGGGATTGAAAAAGAAGACAATCCATGCTCTCAAGAATGGCATGCTGTAATGGGGAGGAGGAGATAATTTGGAGGTTTGACTGCAAGGGGACTGGAAAGGCCCAGAGGCCCTAAAGCTACCTTGAGGGTGAGACAGGAAGCAGGATGTGTAAGGCAAGTCTTAACCATCCCTACCTGACACCATTTCCCCTCAGAGCCTGATGGTGACAGCCCAGAACTTTGAACCCAAGGGTCACAGGAATGACATTGCTTCTAGCCCAGTACCCTCAGCCATCATCTGGGTTAGCAACCCCTGTGGAGATGCAGCATGACACCTCTTCCTGCAGTTGCTATACACAGCCATTGAAGACCCAGGAAAGAAAGTTCTTGTGTCACTATCAAACAATTCAATACTAGAAACTGATACGATTTTATGAGTTTAAATGACATTAAAGAAAAGACATCACTATTGGCTTTGCTGCTGTACCCTTAGGAACATGGGACCTTTCCATTTGTCTTGCAACTGAAACCTTCCATATGTGTTATATCTCCCACTAGAATATGATCTCCTGGAGATTGGAAACTATTTTTCTTTTTAAATTTATATGTTCATTGCTTGGCCACACAGCAAGTTCCAATAAGGGTAAAGAATAAGTTAAGTGTTAAGAGATAGAAGGATGGACGATTGTGGTTACATAGTGGAATTTTGAAGTTCCAGAACTTGGAGGCCAATTCTGAGATATAGTGAGGTTTAAAGAATGACCTTGTCAACATGTAGTTGAAGTAGAGTAGAAAAGGATATCCTTGGAATTGAGATAGATGAGAATTTATGTGGATAGTTTAGCAGTGAGTTTGCCAATGTGAACACTGAAGTCCCTGAAGATGGAATGGGATGGAAAAGAAGATCATGAATCAGGTATTAAAGTCATTAAAAATATTGAGAATTTTCATTTCTCACCTAACACTGTTATCTCTTGTTTATTCATAAATTGTTCATCTATTCAGAGTTCTGATGGGTAACATGTTCAATGTTCTTCAAATTTTCTTGAAATTTCTCTCTTTATATCGAGATCATGCATTGAGTTTGACCTTATGTTGGTAAATGGTGTAAGATATTGGTCTTTGCCAGTTTCAGCCAGTCTGCTTTCCAGTTTTCCCAATATTTTTTTAACCAAATAATAAATTCTTATCCCAAAAACTTAAGTCTTTATTCATCTGCTGAATATTGGCAAATGCCTATAACAAGAATGAGGAGAGGGTAGTACAAAATAATCATACGGGAATTGAAAAAGTAAAGGTTTTTATAGGTTAGTAATAGAATAGTTGGGAAATAACAATGTAGAGCAAGGAGTATATCCTTATTTTTTGAGTTAGGGAGCTGAGAAAAGGAGTAGTCCCAAATAGAAAAGGTTGTTAGTGGATATGGCATCCTCAGGGAAAGCTAGTTTTTCATTATAGCAAGGAGGTGGAAAAAAGGTTGGTTGAAAAGTTTGAGGATGTAGAGGAGTTTATAGACACTGAGTTTAAAGGGCACTGTGGAATAGGCTAAGCAATGACTGACCTGAGTATGAATGGGAATACAGAGAAGTAGGAATAATGAATCTAGGACTAAGGGTTAATGAGGAAGCAGTATAGACATGGCACTTGAACGTAATGTGATACTGGATGACTACAGTTGGGAACCAAATTTCCTTTGTTAGAGGATTTAGGTAGTTGATCTGATCCAGAGGTCCAAATAGAATTTGAGATAGTGATGTTTTGGTGTTTGCCTCTAGAGGGCTTCTTCCTTGTGTATACTTTTTTATTCTTATTGAGAAAGGTGGGTTTCTGGGGTAGGGAAGCTGGATTTCTATCTCGGGGAAGCTAAAAAGGCTTCCTCTTCCCATTATGATGCTACTTTTTCCAAGTATCCTTTTGTCTTTGGCTCAAAGATCCAGGTTTCTGGCCAGTTGTCCTGATTTTTGTCTTGCCATTGGACTTTGGTGACTCAGGAATAGAGAGTGAGGCTGACAACTTTGCCCAATTCTGCCTCACTTAAATCCAATTCATGGGCAAGTTAAGATATTTACTATGATATCATTGGTCCTCTTTGAAAATGAAGAATGATCAATAACAACAAAGTCCAAAAGGTTATTGAGGTTATTTCCCGAGGCATACTTTAGTCCCTGAATGAAAAATCTGGACTTCTCAGTCCTGGTTAGGGGACCTGAAAAGTGTTTTAGTCTAAAGACAACTTCCCCACTGGCTTCAATTCCCTCTTAACTATATAAAGTGTCCCCAAAGCCTTTAAAGCTTAAAAGTGCACTAAGACTTTTGGGACACTCTGTATTTGTTCAGTACTTTCCAGTTTGAAGATATTCTCCTTGATAGATAAGATGAAAGCAAAATAGAAGCTGAGTCCTGCTTTGTTCTCTCTGTCAGTGGTTAACATTACATTCCCTGTCTTGAGCAGTGGGGCATATCCTTTTATTGTTCATCTTCTTGTTCTGAACACAGTCTTTTAAAAAATTTTTTTAGTACATAGAAGAGAGCAGAAGTTCAGAAGATAACAGAGAACTGAGTTGGTATATTTAATATATACTTTAAAAAAAAACAAGCTATGTGTACAAGAAACTCATAGTTTTATGTATAATGTTCTTTTTCTGGAAATGGCCTTTTTGTTGAAATGTTTAAGTCCATAACAAAAAAGAAAATTTATTTAAAATAAAAAAGACTTATTTCTATTGTCTTTAGCATTTTTATAAGCCTCCCTCATTTCTTTAGACTTGAAGTCTTCCAATGCTCATATAAGTTTGAAATTCTGTTTTGTATTCATTTGTTCTGTGCTCCTCCTTCCATCTTTTGTAGATGTTGTTTTTAAACTCTGAGTTTGTCCAAGAGTTCACATCGATTTCTTTAGATTTCTACTTTTCTTTCTTGTTGGAACGAACTGTGGTTGTAGAGTCAGGATTCTGACTTTTGTGCCTCTCTTTTTTCCTCTTGAGCTATCTTCCTTTTTAGAGTTTCCAGCCATGGGATTGGATTATCTTATTTCTAAACTTTTTGAAATCCGCTTACCTGAATTCTAAGATACACATATAGCTATGGTTAGTACTCTCTTCCTTTGCTGTTAGGGAGACAGTGGAAATACTGACTCTTAGGTCAGAGGACCTGGGTTCGAATCCTGCCTCTGATGTTGACTACCCATAGAAACTTAGGCAAGCTACTTATCCTCCCAAGGCTTCAGTTTACTCCTCTATAAAATGAGGCAATTGAGATTAGATGGTTAGAAACCATAGGGTTCAAATCCCATCTCTGATGATTACTATGTGACTTTGGGTAAGTGACAATTTCCCTGAGTCTCAGTTTCCTAATCTGTAAATTAAGGGTGTTGGACTACATGGCTTTTGAGGTCTCATTCAGTTACAGATTTTTGATCTTATTATGAGCTTTAAGATGAAATTTTCATTTTCTCCCAAGGTTCTAATCATTTCCATTTCAATTGTCCTTTCTCATTGGTTAGAATCAACTATACAATAGCATAAGCCCAAATTGCTCTCTCTGCCTTTTGACTTTAGAAACATCTAGAGGACTTTAGAAAAATTTAGAGGACTTTAGAAAGAGGGGGAACTCTGGATCTCCCCAAATCACTGGTTCTTAATAATCATTTCTCTCAGTAGGATGTTATGACCGATAATCTATAGGACTATCCTTGATGGTGATGAAAAATATTGAAGTACTTGGTTTACTTTTGGTGAGAATGTCTGAATGCTTCATTTTTGAGACATTAAAGGGATTTGTGGAAAAAAAGTCATTTTCAAAAAGCTTCCTAAACCACTCTGTGCTGTGGGATGATAAAATATCTACATTTTTTGGAGTCTACCATTTAGTTTTTATAGTCACATGGCAGCGTCATGTGACTATTCCAGTTCTAAGTCTTCTAAGAATCCTATGCATAGAATTTGGAGATACTAGCAGTTGGAATTTGGGATTTCCCTAAAAAAATTGCAAGGGGCCTTCACTCAGTTCTCTGTTCACAGGAACACATTCAACCTGTAAGTAGAGGGTAGGAGGCACTGGGCTCTTTTCTTACACTTCCAAGCACTGCAAGGGTCCTTGCAGGTCCTGGAATTCAAGGGGTGGGAGAAGCAAGGCACAGAGAAAAGGATTAGTTAATAGGTAAGGAATTGTGGTGGTTAAAAACTTTGTGGCCTAGTAAAAGCTTAATCTCTTCTGTGCCTATCTATGTACTTGAAATCAGGAAACACTATTTTAAACTGAATTGGCTATACCTTTAATACTATCTCCAAAGGTTGATTGCTGTTTGCTCTATAATGGAGATGATTTATTAACTTAAAATATCTCTTGATTTTATCCAGGATCTTCACTTGAATACTTTTTTTAAACTTTTTTTACTCGAATATTTCTTGCACTGATATTAACTCAGTTGTTTTGGAAAAGGGCTTCAAATTAATGTTTTGTAATTTTGCTTTTGTTATAGGACTAAAATCAATGGAAAGAAACTGAATAAAAACCATGGAAAATATTTGTTTTTTCTTTTGGTTGGTTGCACTGATGCATGATTTATTATGTCCCTAATTTCCCCTTAAGTTTTTAATTTCTAGAGGGAAGTTACAGTTTCTATTTTACATTCTTCATCTTTGGTTGTCCAAAATGGATGCACCTGGTTTGTGATGTTTGGTTAAAGAATAATTATTTTTTCAGTTCAAGGTGACAATTTAATTTATTTTATTATGAACTCTATCAGATTTCCCAGGCAGTGTATTTTTTTGTATGTGGATTTAATGTGCTCCATTGACTGCCAGTGTAGGGTTCGATAGCTAATTTATTCCCTTTGATAGGTAACATATCCACAGCCTTTGGGGTTTGGACTGAAAGGACCCTTTCAAGAAAGGATGATGTGGGATGACTTTTTAAGAGAAGATAGATTCCTATAGCCAGGGTTTTATTGTAAACATCAATTAGATTGAGAAGTGTTATAAAAAAAGATAATTTGCATAGCTACAGGGGACAAGTGCAAATATTATTCTGAAGTCCCCTTTTCTGGCTTTTTCAGTAGCTCTCTCAGGGGTTCAGGGAAGTAGAATTCCCTTTTCCTCAGGGGAATGAGAGAGGGTGGCCATGTTGCAATTGGGTTTAACATAAGGGCACCTGAAAGAGAAGCAGGAAGTTTCTGGAAAGGAGGGAAGAAACGTAATGGCTCCCAGAATCCTACCAAACAACGTTCGGACTTGGAATGTAAGCTCATTGCAAGGAGAGATTGTTTCATTTTTTTTTGCTCGTATCCCCAGTGCTTAGCACAGGGTAGGGAACATAGTAGGCTCTTAAATTCTTATTGATTGAATAATTGATTAGGAGCACAGGCTTTAGCATGGGGGGGGGGAGATTTTTAGAGATCATCTAGTGTTAATTGATGGTATAAAGCTCTGCCTATCCCTAGTCCCATTCACATTTACTGAGGTCAATGCTTCCTTAGCTACCCTTATTTACCTACTCTCTCTGCTGATCCAGATTTATTTTCTCTTTATTTCTTCCCTTCCTTCCCCGCCTCTGACTCTTTCCTTTCCTCTACTTCCTAAACAATTCTTGCAGCGCTTGGAAGTGTAAGAAAAGAGCTCAGTGCCTCCTACCCTCTACTTACAGGTTGAAGGTGTTCCTGTAAACAGAGAACTGAGTGAAGGCCCCTTGCAATTTTTTAGGGAAATTCCAAATTCCAACTGCTAGCGTCTCCAAATTCTATTCATAGGATTCTTAGAAGACTTAGAACTGGATAGGACCTTAAAGGTTATCTTGTCCAACATCCTCGTTTTACAGACTTGAAAATGGCATCTCATGGAAGGTAAGAGACTTGCTGAAAGTCACACAGGTAGTATGTGGCAGAACCCACTTCTGCACTCAGCTTCTCTGATAAGAAATCTAACTTTCTCTCACTGTGTCATGTTTTCATGCTCTTGAGGTCAATACATTAAGAAAGAAGTTAAGTTATGTAACTGCAGATAGAATCCTATGTTAGAACTAGAAAGGATGCAAGAAATCTTTCTAGTCTGACCTTCTCATTTTATAGATGAGAAAAATCCAGAGGGTGAATTGACTTGTCCATGGTCACTCACTCATGGAGTTTTGGGGTTTGGACATGATCCTGTCTTTTGATTTAAAGTTCAATACTTTTTCTGCAGCACCAAGAGACATCATGAGATATAAACCACAAGTTCACTCTCCTCCCCCAAACCTAATATAATAATAGAAAAGCTATACAAGAGCATATTTCATTTTCATTTATTATATTTTCTGATTTCTTTTATTCTTTGTACATGTAGGCAGTGGGTATGTGCCAATTCACACAAGAGCCTTAATTTATCTTTTTCAAGTTTCTTTGAGAAGAGACTTGTTTTGTTTGGGTCAATTTTACCTATTTCAAAGATGTCTGGTGTGCATCTAGTGAGACATAAGTAATAATGATAAGAAATAAATAGAGGAATTAAGTATTTATGTATAATACTATACAACTTCATTTGGTGGATCATCTTTCATGCCAACAATCTCCCTAAACAGTTTATACTCAATAAAGAGTTTCAGAGATAAGTAATAAATAATAGTAGAGAGAGACAAGAATTGAGATAAATTAGTTGGGGGGGGTGAGGATAGGATGATTTTCCACTAAAATCTGAAAAGAAATGAGGAGTTTTTAGGTGAAGAGGCACAGGAGAGGTATCATGATGTACAGAGCCCACAAGAGAGAAAGCCCCCACACCCACTTTTCTTAGTTAAGAGCTTAGGAAGCAAAACCACAAAACTTTGAATTTTTAACTCTGTAAAATGACAATGTTTAAAGTCCCTTTTAACTAGAACAATTTAAGGTTCTGTGATTCTTTTGCTGGGCCTTTGGATTATAGGGTTCAGTTGATAACAAAGGAGAAGGGTAAAGAAAAGGGAATGAGGAGATACATGTGAGTTAATTGACCAAACAGAAATCTATTCCAGGATACTTGGTTCTGGAGGTTTGTCCTCTGTTGTGCCAGGTACCTGGATTTCACAGAATATCTTGGTTAAAGTTAGAGGGAGATGTCCTAATCCTTTTTTTTTCCTTTGATATTTATGCATAGCTTTTGTTTTTAAAAATCCCAACACCAAAAAAAAAATGCAAATGTTACATAAGAAAAACCCTACAATCAACTTAGAAATCTCTATGCCTCATATGAGGAAGAAGGTTTGTTCTCATGAAAGCATTTTTACAATTGTTTTAAGGTTTCAAGGAAGTAAAAATTTTAAATTAGCTTCCCTCTACCATCCCCCAATTCTGTTTGGTTACTTGTATTCTGTTTTAGAGTGCATGAATGATAGTAACTACCACAAAGTTATTTTTAAACCATGCCATACTTAAATATCTATTGAAGTGTGAATGGCAATATTTTGAGGTCATTATATATTTGAAGATGATATAATTAAGTATCTAATATAATCCTCTTTACTAATGTCAGAAGTTTATTGTTCATGCTAATTCCATTTTATAACAAGAAGCAAATAAGTGTTAGGGCCAAGCAAAATTAGAACCATAAATCAGATTAGCCATTTATTTATTTATTTAAACAAACCAACCAGTTCAATAAATCACTCTGCACAGCCTATATATTATTCTTAGTGACTTTCTTGTATCAACATCTGCAGATGGTGGGTTCTAGTACACATTTTTTTTTAAAGGTTTCTGGTACATATAAAACAAATCAGTGCAAATTCTTTTTATGAAAGCTTTTATTCCCTGGAATGAAATGCTATAAACTCAGTTCTGGGTTAGCCTCTTACCGAAGGTAGGGTTTGAACTGAGTCTTGAAGGAGGACAGGGAAGCCAGGAGGGAGGTGTCAGAGGAACATACTAGACATGATGGGCAACCAGTGAAAAGGTACAGTGATAGGAGGCAGAGTGTCGTATTTGAGGAACAGCAAGAAGGTCAATGTTGCTGATTTTAGGATGTGTAGAACAGAGTAAAGTATAAGACTGGATGGTAAGAAGGGGCCAACTGGCAGAGCTTTAAATACCAAACAGAGAACTTTATATTTGATCCTGGAGGTAATAGAGAGTCAATGGAGTTTATTAAGTAGGATGCTGAAATGGTCACCCTTTAGGAAAATAATTTTGGCAACTATGGATTGGAGAATGGATTGGAACGGGGAGATACCTAAGACAAAGAGATCAATTAGAGTGCTAATGCAATAGTCCATGCAAGAGGTAATGAGGGCCTGAACTAGCGTGGTGGTGGTGGTGGTGGTGGTGGTAGTAGTAGTGATAGTTGTTGGGAAGATAATGAGTTTCTCTTTTGGTCACGTTGAGTTTGGTATGTCTACAGGATATCCAGTATGAGACAGTCCAAGAGTCTGTTTCTTGTTAGAGTATTCCTTCGACTATTTTTTCTTTGTTGGCTGGGAATCTTTCATCCTCTCAGGTGTGCTGGAGGATAAAGAGGAATACCAAAGGTCTTTCATCTAATCCTCCAGTAAGAAGGTAGACTTACATTTACAACATACACATTTGATAAATACCTCTTTCCTGAAAATATATATTGAACAAGTCCTCTGAGTCAGTGGAATAAAGCCTTCAATGTCCATTGTTGTTGAAATGGTGAGTAGGGGATGTCTGTAGATGAGATGTTGTGAATGCCAAAATGACAAAATCTGACAATGAATTAGGTAGAGTGAGTAAGATTGCAGATGTGGATAACTAGGAGGTGATTATCTGTGGGAAGATACTGAGTTTCTGTTTTGGTCATGTTGAGTTTGATTTGTCTATAGGATATCCAGTAGGAGATGTCCAAGAGTCTGTTGGTGATGCGACTTGGTGGAGTTTATTAGGGCAGATGTGTATTAGTCAGTCAATAAACATTTATTAAGTGCCTCATATGTGCCAGACACTGTGCTAAGCACTGGGGATACAAAAAAGGCAAAAGATAGCCCCTGCCTTCAAGTAACTCACAATCTAATGAAGGAGACAACAGGGAAATAAATATGTTCAAACAAATTCTGTATAAGATAGAAAGGAAATAATTAAAAGAGGAAAGGCACTAGAATTAAGAGGTTGGGAAAGGTTTCCTGTAGAAGATGGGATTTTAGTTGGGACTGAAAGGAAGCCAAGGAAGCCAGCCAGCAAGGATAGAAGAAGAAGAAAAAACATTCCAGACGTGGGGAACAGTCAGAGAAAATTCCTAGAGTGTGACAGGACTGGACCAACACTTTAGGAAAATCACCTTGGTGGCTTCACGGGTGACAAATTGGAAATGGGGAGAGACATGAGGCATCCAAATAGCAGGCTGTTGAAATAGTCCAGGCATGAGACAATGAAAGCCTGCCCCAGAGTGGTGGTAGTATTGGAGAAAAGAAGGGAATGTAGTTGAGAAATGTTGCAAAGGTGAAATCTCAACAGACCTTGGTAATAGACTGGATAAGAGGGGTGTGAAAGATGGTGACAAGTAGAGGACAATGCCCAAGTTGAGAGCTTGAGGCACTGGGAGGATGTATATCTGGGAATCATCTACATAGGGATTGTAATTAAATCCATGGAAGAAAATGTGATCAGCAAGTGAGAGGAAAAGTTCCAGAACATCTCAAAAAATATTTTGTCTTCTGAGGAAGAGCGATACCCTCATTAATCAAATTGGGGGAGGGGGGTTGAAGAGTTAAAGCAGCAGCACAGCTATCCAACCACCTGATTTAGCAATGTTGTTGATGCACATCCAGACTGTCACCTTCAGCGAGGAACGACTGGCACTCTGGGCTTAAGCTACATGTGTGTCCCCATACAACCTTTGCTGGCTGGTGTTTTTATAATGGAGGACATCATTGTTAGAAAGTCCACTAGGAAGTTTGTTGTCAGAAACACCAACATGACTGGCAGACTAGGGAATTTGGACACCACTGGAGTTTAAGAAATTTGTGGACTTTGGACACGGGGATGTTTAGGTATTGGTGGTCTTTAGGCATAAAAGGTGATAAAAGACAAAGAAAAAAAAAACAACCCAAACTTCTCCAAAACCCAAAGCAATCGGGGTTGCTAGAACATGAAACAACCTTCTCCTTATTCACCTCAAGTTCAAGGAAGTGTGAATATCTCTTTAGCTGTCTTGATTCATGTGTTATTAGGGCAAGTTTTCCAGCTTTCAGAGAAGACCAAATGATCTGGGAGAAATTTGTGGACCAACTTCTGGTTTTATATGGATTAGATTTGAGTTGGAGGCTACCCAAAGAAATCACTGTAATTCTTTGTCTTGTTATGCCCTCATTTAAAAAAAAATGATGTTTTTTTCAACAATATCATAGTCATTTCCCAATTTACTTCCCCAAAGCATCACATCCACCCTTGTTAACAAAGAAAAGCAATTAGGTATAGCTGATTAACAAAGCAACCAATTCTGAAAATGTATGCAACATTTCATACCCAGAATCTGCCATCTTTCCAGTGGGAAAAGGGATATATGTTACAGAGGATTGTATTTCTTGGGAATTAAGTTAATTTTTTTTTTTAAATTGTAAAGTCCATTGTAATTTAACAAAAATATAACCAATTTGCCTTCAAACTTGGATCCTCCATGTACACAAAAAGTATGTAAGTAAAAAAGAGGTACTCTGACCTTAATTTTAAGAAATCAGTATGGTTTCTAAGTTTTCTTGAGATTCCTTAATATCACTGTAACTTTTCCTCTCTGATTTTGGCATCAGCCTTGAAATGACCCAGAGGCAAAGCTCCTCCATTGGTGACTCTAGCAAATCTAATTCATGACCTCTATCTTTTTCGTCCCCCCCCCCAGTATTCTTATGAAAACACAGCTCATTTAAGTATGCTTAAAGCATTAGAATGGTGCTACTGGCTATAATTAAAGTTCTGTCAGCCTTTCCATTATAACTCCCTCTTTTCAAGGTTTAATATCTCAGCGATTTTTAATCCCATTGGGCTAAACTTGGTAGAGAAAGTTGTCAGCTTGAATGTAATTTTTTTCCTCTCACCCCTAAATATCATCAATCCATTAAGTTCCTTTTCTCAATATTTTGTAGATATCAGGAAGTAGGTTTCAGATAGTATGGGTTGACCAAAAAGGGGAAAAAATGACCAGAAATGATAAGTAGGATGAAATGTATTACGAGTTAGAGAATGTTCAGGAGGAAAAAAAAGAAATCTGACTGAAGATATTTTTACTCACAGATTTTCAATCAAATTCTAGTTATAGCCATAAGATGGTTCAAGCCATGTTAGCTTCACCACCAGGGAACAAATATTAGCTTAATATTAGTTGGTGGGAGGATTATGGGAAAAACTTGGTCAAGTTTCAATACAATGAGATATTAAAATGATTTCATAGAAGCATAGGCTTTTTAGAATTTCAGCAAGGAACTTCAGAAGTTATCTGCATGAGTCCTGGCTACCACATCTCTGGGATGTGGTCTTCTGGCCTCTGCTTAAAGATTTTCACTGACAGGGAACTATGTCTGCCAAGGCAGCCCATTTTAATTTTGGATAGCTCTAACTATTAGAGAGTTTTTCTTTATGGTGGTGAAATCTTCCTCTCTTAACATTTACTAATTGCTCCTAATTCTGTTCTTTGGGTCCAAGTGAAACAACTATATTATCAGACTTCTATGTGACAGTCCTTCAAATATAAACAACTGTTATCCTACATCTATCACCAAGCTTTCTCTTTTTCAGGTTGACCATCCCCATTTCCTTCTTATGTCCCTACTGTATAGCAAATCCTCTTTTCTGTGAAATTTGGATTCAGTAAAAGGGCAATATTTGAGAACCTAAAGGGCCACATGCAACCTCAAGGCTGCAGGTTCCCCACCTTTGCAGTCCAGTGTGTCAATGTTTTTCCTAAAATGTCCTTCCTCTCTCTCATTTTCTCTTCTGTAGGCTTTTTGCCTGGGAGTTAATGCCCAGAAAATGAAATTCATGCATGTGTGTTAATGTGAATAGACTCCATTTTATCCAGAACCACTGCTTAGCATATTTGGTCTCTTTAGATTCAAAACATAATTGGGATTTTCCTTTTCCTTGGAATATTAATCAGGAACTCTAATTCTAAATATAATAACTTAAACAAAACATGATGCATCTTTGTAAATAGTTATATCATTCTCTTTGATCTCAGCCCCTTGGTGGTCAAAATAATTAATCCGTTTAGGTAAAAAGTAAAAAGGTAATGGGTTATTTGACATCCCATTGATCAAATAGCCATTTGATTGGATTTCTCACTTTTCAACTACTTCTACCTTGGATCATCTTCCGTCTATTTTAGATGAAACATTCCTGATTCATCTAGTGACAATAAAACTTGTGGATAGTGAGTTACTTACCTTATATATAGACCACTATAAGCTATGATTTCAAGGGAGACTGAAAGACCCAGCTCTCATTTCCCACCTCAAATCTCCTCTATCTTTTCACTCATACTTCAAATTTTACTTTTAGTGATTCATCCCTTTAATTTAAGACTTTGATTACTAGTAGAATTCAAATATAATAAAATCTCAGCTATTTGGAAGCCACAAGGAATCTCATTTTGAGTAGCCATGATTTCCAAATTCCAGAGATTTATTCTTTTTAAGTGCAGATTGTATGTACTACTTTTATAAACTATTTTGTGTATTATCATGTACTATTAATAATTGAATTTTAGCCTTTTTAGGGATAAATTTTGCCTCAATATATTTTTCTAATAATTAGTGCTATTATTAGTAATAATTAGCATTTATAAAGCACTTTAAGGTATACAAAGCAATATATATATATATATATATATAAAATCTCATTTTCCACTCAAAACAGAAGTAAATGCTGTTATTATCTCCATTTTACAGATAAGGAAACTGAGGTTGACACAGGTTAAGTGATTTACTAAGTCACATGGTTGGTAAGTATCTTAAGTGATGTTTGAATTCAGGTCTTCCAGACTCCAGGTCCAGAGCTCTATCTACTCATGTACCATCTAGCTGTTTAAAAATGAAATCGACTGCCTCGAGGGTTCCCTATTACTAAAGCTCTTTTAAAAGCAAAGTCTCAATGAACACTGGTTGGTGATGCTATGGAAAGTATTCATGCTTTTGATTGGGGTTTGGATTAGATGATCTCTGAGGTCTATTTCAGGTCTACAATTCTCTGGTTCATTGTATTTGATTGAAGTACAGTATACTAATTTTTAGATCCCAGTTGGCCTCTTCCTTTTTTTTCCCCTTTCCTAGACACACATGCACACAATCCAGATGTCTTTCTAGGCCTATTAAAAAAGTTTGTTCTTTTAGTTTGCAAAGCTTGTCTACCTGAACATGTCTAAAACATGTTCCTTTTCTCCCCAAACCCTCTTTTTTTTTCTCCTGAATTTCCCTATTATTGTTGAAGTTACCATCATTTTCCCTGTCAGGTGGGCTTAGAGACCCAGTGTAATCCTTATCTCTTCATCCCCTTGCTGACCCCACCCATCCAACCCTTTGATAAATCTTGTTTGTTTACCCTCACAAGACCTCTCACATACAGCCCTCTGTCCATTCCCATAGTGACTACATTCAGGTCTCATCACTTCCTATGTTGGACTGTTGAATTAGCCACCTAATTGGTCTCCTTGCATCTAGTCTCTCTTCATTCTAGTCTATCTTCCATTAAATTGCCAAAATGATGGGGTCAAATACAAAAATCCTCTGGAATTTAAAGTCTTTCACAACCTACCTAACCCCTTAGTACTGTCCAGTCTTCTTATATTTTGCTCCCCTAGAATTCAGCTACAATGGCAGACTTGCTGTTCCTCCATACTTTATACTCCATCTTCCTTCTTTGTGCCTTTGCATGGGCCATCCTGCATGTTTGTGGTGCTCTCTCCTTATCTATCCTTCTTAGTTTCTTCAGCTTCCTTCATGAATCAGCTCAAATCCCATCTTCTGCATGAAGTCCCTTCAGACAATAGTAGCTTCCCCTCTTAGACTCCCTTCCATCTATTCTGTATGTAGCTTGTGTGTTTGAGGGACTGTTTTTCCTTTCTCTCCCCAGCCCTTTGCAGAGTGCCTGGAATGTAACAAGGCTTAATCCATGTTTGTTGACTTATGGCTATCCATTCTTATTCTTCATTCTGGCTTCATTGCCACCCCTGCGGCTACTGACACATTTATTCCTGCCACTGAAGATCTCTGCCACTCTCTTCCTTCTCCTTTCTGCTACTCATCTTTTGTCCCTTTGTTACATATCTCTTCCTCACCATTAGAAAGGAAATGCTGCCATGGGTATGGCACCAGAATGGAGTTGGAGCTGTGGGTAGCGGGCCCAGGGTAGGTCATCTCTGGGTTTTTGACTTTTTAGGAGAAAGAGAGAGTGTGTGTGTGTGTGTGTGTGTGTGTGTGTTTGTTGTTCTGGGTGGGGGCTTAAAGAGTGCTTCTTATTTTCCATAGAGGGCTTTTTTTTTTCTTTCTAAGTTGATAAGAGGTTACATTTTAGGCAGCTGAAATTTCTTTTTGTACTCTTAGGAATTAAGGACTAAGGACTGATTTTGATAGGTGTATTTGAGGTGGACAACTTGAGGGAACTGAACACCTGGGCAAAGGGAATGTGGGTCTTCAACAAGTAAGAAAGTATTCAAAGAACCATTGGATTGGTGGCACCAATTTTCCCTAGGTCCAAGCCATTTGTGTTGCAACTTCATTCCTACTTATCCAGTTAGGTGGTATGGTGGATAGAGGGCTGGAATCCCACCTCAGATAACTCTCTAGGTACTTTAACTGTCTATCTCAGCTTCCTCATCTACAAAATGAGTATAATAGTAGCACCTAACTCAAAGAGTCATGGAGGCCAAATGACAATTAACATGGAAGGTAATTTGTAAACCTGTTGTTGTTTGTCCTTCATTGCCAAAGAGGACCAAGACATCAGGAAGGTGATACCATGATTTGCAAGTGAATTGGATTTAAGTGAGGGAGGTCTGTGCAAAGCTACCAGCCTTACTTTTTCCTCTGGAGTCATCTGGGTCTAGTGGCAAGATGTAGATTAGGACAACTAGAGATGGCCCCCATTTTGTAAACCTATATAAACGTTAGCTAATATTATTAAAGCCCCACTCAAATGCTCTCTCCTCTAACAAGCTTTCCTTGATCCCTATTCTACCCAGTAATTACTTTTCATAGCACTGGAAACCTCAGAAATCATCTACTCTCCAACTTTGTTTTCTAGAGTTGTTCCATTTGAAAAAGGAAGACATTGTCTTTTGAATCATTTGAATGTGGCTCTGAAAAATCACCATTGAAGCATTTCCTCAGTTCTTTAACTTCTTTTCCATCTGTTGGTTTGGATTTGATATTCTACAGACCTCTTGGTACAGACTATATTAAAGGACTACTACCTCTTCTTTGACTTTGGAGATTTAGACCTAGTTCTCTTGATCATTCCCTTAACTGATAGGCTCTATTATTTAGTGCAGAACACTTAAGAATCGAAGGCCCAGACAGCTCTGTGTCCTTGAAGTCATTGCTGCCTCCTGTTCTGACACTTTTTAGTGGTCTCTTCGGCGTTGTGAGTGGATAGATCCTGTCAAAGGAAAATGTCAGTAAATTCACAACTTAGCATAGTGAATGAGAAAATGATTGCATTGTTTATCTGGCTTCACTGTTGCAGTAAACAGTGAATTATTTGAAGAGACATTTAAAGCAGTTTTGGTATTTGCTTAAGGAAATCACTGGCACAGTGATAGAGTCTGCTTTGGGTGGCACTATGCTACCATATTATAGGAACTGTGGGAATTGAAAAAGCTTAAATGGGTCTCTTGGGAAAATACTTTTCTATAGTAGATATGAGCCTCAATTCAAAGAGTACAATTTCAAATATGAAACAATATCAATGATACAGTAGAAGAAAATAATAAAAATGACATCCTTGTTGTTCCTTTGGGTAAAGTTGGACTAGTACACCTGGGTATTCTAAGAGTCAAACTTTATAATACTCATTGATTCAGGAAAAATGTAAAAACCACCAATTGATTTTAATCTGTTTAACCAGGTTACAATGTTATCAATATGTCAAGGTTTGAGATGAGGGGATTCCCATGCTAATGGAAAACAATACCATCAATAGTAATTTGGTTTTTGTTTTGTTCATTATACAACAAAGGAGAGGAAGATAATTTTTCTTCCCTCCACTACTTATAGAAAAAGGTGTGGGTAAATACTCAAACACTTAAAAATAATTTTCTATCACTATGCAACGTTAGGCAGATACAAATTATCTTCGTTACCAACCAACAGAATAAAAGATGGAAACTATTGGTGCATTTTCTAATTTTCTGTTTGTTAATTAGGCCCCTGGTTCTACTTGTAGGATCTGCAGGGTCTGCTATTACATCTCTGGGAAGAAGGATTTTTGCTGCATAAGTTAAACATCAGACTTGGCTAGCATGCTAGAGAGTTACCAAAAACAAATTTTAAAAAATCATTGTTAATGTAAAGAAGGTACAAAGAAAACTAATTAATATTTTATACATATATTAATGAAAGTCCATAATCCATTCAATTAATTGAAGATAAAAGAATTCTTGTACGGAAAAAAGGAAAATTTATTTTCTGATAATTTAATTTAGAGGAGTTATTCAGTTCAGTAATTCAGCATATTTACATTGTTTTGGGGTGGGAGAAGTCAGGTCCAGACTTAGGTTTATATCAGGATAAAGGATACTTATGCCATATTTAACTCAAAATGAAATACTCTGTCCAGTTATCTGACCCTTTTAAGTAATGAGAGCCTATAATGGCCATCCTGTGCTCGTTTTGGTAGTTGTATACTTCACTTTGGGGTGATACTCAGCTCACTTTGGTTATCAGTGAGTTGCTGTTTCTGTCCCCTATCTCCTACCTTTTGTGGATGGCTGCTGCTAGGCTCCTTAGCATAGAGAGGTGTGATACATATAGTTTTCTCCAGTTAGAATCTTGGCCCAAGCCCTAAGGCAGTGAGAAAGTCTATCCCTTTCCCCACGGTTCCTCTAGGTCAATGAGCCCTAATCTCCTGAATACTTACTAGCTGTGTGACCCTGGGCAAGTCAACCCTGTTTGCCTTAGTTCAGAGAGAGAAATGGCAAACCACTCCAGTATCTTTGCCAAGAAAACCCCAAATGGGGTCACACAAAGTTGGACATAACTGAAAATGATGGAACAAAAATCACCTGAACAGTAACATAATGTAGTTACCACCTAAGCAAGGCGTAATTATATGCAGTCTTTACTCAATACACCCAAATTAAAAGGAATATAATAACAATTTATTAAGGCAACTGTCATAAAGACTATCTGCTTACAACTCCTAGACTCAGTCTGTCCATAACCAGTTCAGTCAAACCTCAAGCTCAGGAGTTCCCAGATACAGAATTGTGATGCTAAAATCAGCTGATCCCACCAGGACCTGCAAGGGTCCCAAATGTTTTATTCAACAAATGTCCCCAAAGTTTTCCCACTCATAGCCCAAGTGAACCCTACTAGCTTTCACACTCATAGCTTCCAGGGGAATCATAATCAAGGGAACTAGCTCCTGATGTTACTGCTTTTCTGTTCACAGATCTGTCTCTGACAACAAACTCCAATTCTGCTTTCTGATTATTGCCTGGTGTCACTACTTGTTAGCTGAATTGTGTAGGACTCTATTCATGTTTGTTTATCATAGTGAAGTAGTATGGTATTTGTAGTTGCATATAGGCCAAGTGTGGGGCAGCTATGTGGTACAGTGGATAGAGTACTGGCTTGGAATAAGGAAGTCTCATCTTCATGAGTTTAAATCCAGCCTCAGACATTTACAGTGTGACCTTGGAGAAGTCACTTAACCCTGCGTGCCTCAGTTTCCTCATTTGTAAAATGAGTTGGAGAAGGAAATGAAAACCATCTAGCATCTTTGCCAAGAAATCCCAAATAGGGTCATGAAGAGTTAGACCTAAGTGATGCATCTCAACAACAATAGGCCAGGTTTGCAGAGAAATTCCTCAGGCTTCTGTTTCTTGAGTGCCAATGTCAGTTTGCTCTTGTGTTATTTTTAGTCCCTCCTATCTTCTCTTTTCACATCATCTTGGTGCTACAGTGGAGCTGACCCAAGATATGACCTCCTGCTGTATCTGATAAGCCTACTGCTTATCGGATGGAGCATGGATATATAAAGACATAAAAATGGCAGTTAGTGGACTGTGTTGTATTAGCAAATGTTGTCTGGGTTTTCCTCCTACCATTTGTTAATTAAAAAAAGTATTCATTGAATCCCCATTATGTGTAAAACACTGGCTATTAAAAAACCCAACTAGAATGTGCTGATTCAAAAAATGTTTATTAAGTATTTATTTTGTACATATCTGCGTTAGCCCCTGGGAGAATTAAAAAGGTTTAGTTAAGAAAGGATACCTGACCTCTAGGAGCAGAGGTGGGGAACCTGATGTCTGGAGGCCACATGTGGCCCTCTAAGTGCTCAAGTGAGGCCCTTTGACTGAATCCAAACTTCACAGAACAAATCTCCTTAATAAAAGGATTTATTTTGTAAAACTTGGACTCAGCCAAAAGGTCAAGCTCAAGGACCTTGAGGCCACAGGTTCCCCACCCCTGTCTGGAGTCTGGGGATAGAACAGGCATGCTAAACATGAGCAGATGACTATAATGTAAAATAATACAGTAAAAGTACATAAAGGAAGTGTAGGCAAAGTGTTATGAAAGTCATTATCCAGTACGGCAGAGATCAAGGAAAGCTTCATGGAGAAAGTGTCATTTGAGTGGGACTTTACAGGATTGGTAGAAATTCAACAAGCAGAGATAGGGGAGAGGTGGGCATTCTATTGGATGAGATAGTGTATATAAAACACATTGCAAATTTTAATACTTTGTGTAAATATCAGTTATGCTTATGTTATTATTTTTTATGAACTGTGGGAATGAATAAGATTAAAAAAAACTAGAGTGTAGGGAAAACAGGGCAAGGAGAAGAAACTAGAAAAGGAAAAAGAACCAACAATTAGAGAGGTAGGAGAAGCACCAGTAGAGTGGAATATCAAGTGTTAAGGAAAGTTAAAGAGATTGAGAGCTGTAAAAAAGAACTTTTGAATCTGGTTATTAGCAGGTAATAGGTTGTTTCAGAGAGTGATGGAGGTGGGAGGAGAATTACTGATGATGAAGGGTTGATGAAAGAGTAGGTCACCAGGAAATAGAGGTATGTATGGGATATAGACAAAATTTATAACAGTGAATGGGGAAAAGACAGTTGAGGTAGTATTCTGGATGGTGTAGAAGAGTCAAGGGAACCCTTTTTCAGGACTGGAGAGATAAGAACACATTTGTAGACAGATTGGAAGAAATCAGTGGCAAGGAAAAGACTGAGAACTCATGAAAGAGAGGGAATTACTTCTGGCACAAGGAATGTCCTGGTAGAGGTAGAAAGGAGTGGTAGCAAGGGCAAAAATAGGATTAGTTTTGGTGAACAGTAGAGACAGCTTATCTTCTGTGACCAGAGAGGAAGGGAGAGAATGTTTGATGATGGAATGTTTAGAGGTAAAGGATGGAAATTGAATGGGTGCCATAGAATGATCTCAGTTTTTGTAACAGGCTTCATCACTTCATAGGTGTTTGGCATTGAATAAACATAAGTTTATTAGAAATCCTTCTCAAAGGGTTTTATGTTTCCCATTTATGTAATTGGGGTCCAGGTGATCTTGTCCCAGAGTGACCAGAAATTTAAGTAGAAAGATGATTGCTTTCATTTCACCCCATAAAGCTAAATGTGTGATGGATTGTGATAATAGACAACATGTAAACATACATAAAAAGCAATAAATAGAAGGGGTTGGAAGAGGGAAAACAGGAAGAGAAGATTAAAAAGAGAATAGACATAACCCCAGAATAAGTTTCTGAGTGACTAAAAAATTAAATCTTTTCTGCACGATGAAAACACTACCAGAATATCAAAGTACAACTCACCTGTGATGTTGCCATGTGGCTTCCCCAATCAGGCTTTCCTCCTGAGGGTAGGAACTGGAAGAAAACTTAGCTAACACAATTCAGATAAGAAGTATTAGAATAATAAGGTCAGAAATTTAAAATTGGAAAAGACCTTAAGGGGCATCTAGTACACCTCTCCCTGCCCACACACTCATTTTAGACTGAATTTGTTCACACATCTATTGTCATTACTCGCCCCTGCCGTAATGTAAACTGTTTAGGGAATACTACAACAAACGAGGCACAAATCCTAGCTTTGACAAACACTAGTGAAAACCTCTAGATGCTATAGTAACAATAAAATTGAAGAAGACCCAGGGGCCAAGAAACAGAACATCATTACTCCATCTTCCAGCCTTTCCCACTCTTTTCTGGTGTTCCTTTCATCTTCTTCTGCCTCAATTCATCACAATCATTGACCCTCTTCCCATACTGTTCTACTTTTTGTGCCAAGGCTAGCCTCAATTATCCACTTCAATTATCACCTGCAATCTACCTGCCTTCTTGGCATTCTTAAATACTTCTATGAAATTGAAACCAGCTGTTTCTACACGGAGACCAGAGGAAAATTTCCCTCCATTTGAAAGGTAATGTAGTCATGCCAAGCCAGCTTTTCTTGTCTATTAATTTCCCAGTTCCCTTATATCAGTAGCTCTGGGTGAGTGTTGGCCCTAAGCTAATTGTTTCCAGAGGTTTTTTTTTTTTAAGCTACTTGTCTAACTCTAACCTTTTCCATTTTAACTATGTTACCCTGATTCCATCAGGCACCTGGTGCCCTTTCCAATCTCTTACCTTTCCCATGGCTCCTCACATTGTTACCTAGGACCGTCTTCCCAAGACTCCATACTATGTATCTTTCTTGGTCCCCTATTATACTCTCTGTCAGACCTTATGTCTCATGGCTTTGGGGCCTTTCTCTCTGCTGGACAAGGTGAAGAACTAAAGAAAATATCTAACCCTCATTCTTGCCTCCTCAAAAACATTTACATTTCAATATCAATTAGAAATGCCTTAACCTAAAGGGACAACTAATCCTGGAAAATTTTGGCATTGGAGGAAATTTGTGTCAGAGATATTTTTGGGTAGGCACTCTTTTGGATCCTTAGAATGACATGACAAAGATACTAACTATCAGCTCTGTCCACCATGAGGGTCAGCTTTGGAAACAAAGTGTTTTGTTTTTTTTTAAGTTGAAGAAAGGAAGGAAACATTGGGCACAGTACCATAACATGAAGTAGGCACTCAGTAAATAATTGTTGAATGAATGAGTAGCATGTTGCTTAAAAAGGAAAGGTGGCATGAATTCCTGGCCTTATTCTTTACGAATAGCAAAAAAGTACATGTAACTATGCATTTTATGCCAAATATAGTGTTTTATCTAAGCAGTCCAACAAGATGACCATATTCTGAGCTGCATCACAATGGGTTGGTTAGTTTAAGATACTGTTTTTCCTCCTTACAACTAAGCCTTTTGTCACTCATGTTGGATTTGGCAGTTTAAATAAATATCCAAGTGCTTGTTGAACCTAAAATTTTGGTAATTGCTGGGCTGCCCTATTTGTTATTTGCGACTAGAGGTAAGGTTGGGCGAAAGTGAAATAAAATATTAATGACAGTACACTAAAAATGCGTTAAAGCAACATTTAAAAAAATGTATGTAGAGTTCTTTGAAGTGGAAAAAATAGTTTGTGTTGAATTCATAAGTACATACAAATCTCAAGTGATAAAATTGTGGTGACAATGAAAATCCCTAACCTAATATAACATCATTGATTAACTATTGTATTTATTAATTTTCCAATTTGAGAATAATTTAATAATAACAATATGCATGGGAAATATATGTTACTGGCACAGAATTTTTGTAAATCTTTTTAATATTGGCAAAATCTAATAAAGATGCATGCTACCACCACAAGATTTGCACAATGCTAAATATTTTTAGATTGATTTCAACAGATGATATTAGAGACCATTCTTTCAGAAGTCTCAAGGGAACTATGTTAGTATTCATTTGACAAACACACATAACCGCACATACCAAGCAACCACAAATGTAATGTCATTTGAACACTTAATCTAGTTACCTTTAATTTTTGTGCAGTGATAGACCTGAATTTCCAACTTAACGAATAATATAAAGAAATTTTTTGTATAATGCAGACCTTAGATTCCCCCCACCCCAGAACAAACATTTGATGAAATAACAATATAGCAAGAATGAATGAAAAGGAAAATATGATGAAAAAATAGGAAAGTACCAATGATTAAAAATGGCTTTTACCTCAGGCCACAAATTGATCCATTTGGCCTGAGTAAAATTTTATTTTGAGTTAGGCCTATTTTTCTCATGAGTCATTATTTTGTACACATCAGATGTCACTTGCTAAGGACACATATAGTCTGATATTCAGACTGGCACATAGTGGATAACTAAAAAAAAAACACATTGTCACTTTACTTAGCTAGAAAGGCAAACTTCAGATCTTTTGCAGCAGACTATTTGTACTGAATGGAAAAAGGAACATAGGAAATTTCTCTCCAGAGGACAAATAATGACAATAAATGACGAGTCCCATTAGAAATACAAACAGAATAAATTTCTTTTAATTGAACCCAGTAATGCAAAGATTGCCAAGGGGTTTGCTTTTCCATAAGAGGTGTTAGATGATAAGTATTCAAGATCACAATCGAATCCTAAATCTACCATTATATAATTGCTTTACCACTAGGTAACTAGATCAAGTTAGAGAGATATTTTAACTGAGATAGCTAGGGATATATATAGTGTACTCAATTTTCTTTATTAAAAGAATTTGTTTCTGGTTGCTTTCTATTTCATCATAGCAGCTATAAATTTTTTCCTACACATATTAATAGAAGAGAGATTTTTCTTGTAGTAAGTTAGGTCCCAACCACTGAAGTTTGTTGTAGAGAGCAGTGGTTCAGCGTCACCACAAGGGGCAATACCTATAGGAGAAAATGACAAAATTTTTCCCTAGGATAGTTTCCATTTACTTTGTAATCTGTGTCTTCAGAGTTTTCACAGGTTTGGGTAGGTTTGCTCCAGTTAAAGCATTCATAGATAGGGCATTTAGTGGATCTATACCCACTGACTACCTGTGTGACTTTAGGCAAGTCTAAAACTCAGTTTCCTCATCTGTAAAATGGCAGATTTGGACTAGAGGATTTCTAAAGTCCTTTGTAGTTCTACATCTGTGAGTTTATAATCAGAGGTAGGAGATTCCCAAGTCCACCTTGTGTCAGGAAGAAGCCAAAAGGCATACCCTTACACTGGATATTCTCCTGTGGGCCCTTTGGGAAACCATTTCCTGTAAGAAAAGGAATATTTTTCTAACCACATGAGGAAGCTGGGTGGCACAGTGGATAGAATGTTTGTCTTGGAGGCAGGAAGACCTGAATCTGAATCCTGACTCAGTTGCTTAGTAGCTGTGTGACCCTGGCAAGTACTTAATCTCTCTCAGCTTGAGTTTCCTTATCTGTAAAATGGGAATAAATAATAGCATGTATCTCTTGGGGTCATTGTGAAGATCAAATGAAATATCACATGTAAAGTTCCTTGCCAACCCTAAAATACTATGTAAATGCTATTGTTATTATGATCACTTACTCAGGTTATGTTTATACATTTCCCTGTAGGTAGGGTAGGCAAAAAACGCTTTGGTACTTTTGGGAGACATGATTTCATCAGTATGGGTACTTCCTACATCAACAAAGCTCTCAATCTTCCTATACTGGTTAGAAAGAGTTAGAAAACCTGGATTCAAATCTCAGGTCTTCCACTTATGAACTGTATGACCTTAGATAAGTCATTATTTATTTCAGTTTTCCCACCTATGAAATAGGGATACTAAATTTGTACTAACCTATATCATAAGGTTATAGTAAGGATCAAAAGAGAGAGAGTTTGTAATGCCTTTTAAAAACTCTAAGTTACAACAGTGGTATAGAGATTAGCTAGAATAAGGTAAAATAATTAAGTTTATCAACTTATACAACAAACTTTACAACTTTTTATATTTTCAAAAATTCTTGCCAAGTGTGTTGGTCAATACCTGCAGTCCTTCCTATTGAGGGGGATGAGGTCGGGGTGGGGGTGGGAAATTGCTTGAGCTTCAGAGGTATGAGTTGTAGTGGGTTAAAGCTGATTAGGTGTCTGCATTAAGGTTGGCACCAATAGGGTGAACCTGGGAGCAGGGAGGAGTGATGGAGGGGAGAATAGGCTATCTAAGGAGGGCTGAACAAGCCCAGATCAGGATCAGAAAAAGAGCAGGACAGAGCAGGTTCCATAACGATCAGCAGTAGGATTAACCCATGAGTGGCCACTGTACCGCCATCTTAGGTGATACCTGGTTGCCAAGGCTCAAAAAAATAAACAAAACCTTTCATACTCAATATATCATTTTTCTGAAATAACTACTTTGAAATGATTTGGCATGAGTTGATAAGATTTTATATATAGTCCTAAATTCTTCATCATGAAATCACTTTTATCACATTGGATATTAAATACCCCTTTGACAAGAAGTGCATTTTTTCAAGGGTAACCTTTATTATAGCCCATAGGTGTTTGATGGGTTTTAAATGAGGTGCTTGTCTTGCAGGGAAGGAGTGCAAATCTGAAGAGAGAATATGAGTAGATGTAATTAGCACTAATAATCACAACTGCATCGATTGTTCAGAGGTTGTTATTATCCATGGGTAGTAGAAGGAACATAGGTATTTAAATCAGTAGCCATGGATTCTAATGCTAACTGCAATACTTATTAGATCTGTGATTATGGGCAAGTCACTTAATTTCCTTAAGCCTCATTTACTTCATCTATAAAATGGAGATGATAACATACTGCCTATCTCACAGAGCTTTTATTATGAAGACATAAGTGTAAAGCAAATGCTTTAAAATGCTCTAAAATGTGAATTGTTATGATCATTTGTAAGCATCCCACAGCTGCTGACTACAAGGGTTCCCTTCCCTTCTCATGACGAGGTGCTCTAAGAGAGAGGACCACCCTTAGAAGGTACTGTCCCAGGGACAGATCACATTGACTTTACAACAGAGTCATTGCAGCCAGACAACCTTGGTGTTCTTCATGACTCAAAACTTTGAGCAGCCTAGTAATACATAGGCAGGCACACAAGGTCCCTTAGAGTAATACTCACAAGACAAGGAACAAAACTAAGAGACATAAAAGAAAAGATACCCAGAAATACCTGACTCCACAGCTGTGATGCTTCCTCCATTACAAGTCCTATTTTCCCCCTCAAATTCTGATGTTGACACTAAACAGCTAGTAAAAAGTTATCTCTCTCATACTTCTCAGAAGCAATTCATTTTCTCTGGCTTAGCTTTCTATCCATGTGCTTCATTAAATATCTGGGATTAAAATAGGTATCATTCATTATAATATTTCAGCCTGAAATGCAGGGGAATTTCCAAAACAGACTTTTCTTCTTTAAAAACAAAACAAAACAAAAAAACAAACTTGTTGGGGGCAGCTAGGTGGTGCAGTGGATAGAGCACCAACCCTAGATTCAGAAGGACCTGAGTTCAAATCCGACCTCAGACACATAACACTAGCTGTGTGACCCTAGGTAAGTCACTTAACCCCATTGCCTAGCCAAAAACAAACAACTAAAACAAAAAAACCAAATTGCTTTCTATTTCCCAAAAAGGAACCCAAACTTGTTGAAATTTCTTTTTTCTCTTTGGAGAAGACCAGCTTCAATGTTGGCCCCAGAAGCAACAAGAGAATGCTGGTCTTTGTTGAGGGCAATGTTCGAGAAGCACTGCTATTCTTAACATCATTTTTTATTTAAAATGCTGGCTTTCAAAGCTGAATCAGGGAAATTCATAAGATGGAAATGTACTAGGCTAAGTGACCTGGCAGAGCGTTGGTGACTGGAACATTTCTATTGTGTGTATCCACATTGAAAAGGGCAGTGTATACCAATAAATGAGTCAGAATGGCTTAGGGTCCAAGCCCGAACTATAACGAGGAAGGGTGATTGGTGTTTTGACAAAAAAAGCAATGACATTTAAGAGGCACTGACAGCAATCTTAATTGTTCAGAAGCAGAAAAACAAATGGAGTTAGCTCTTGGGTAGCAAGAATAATTAGTAAAAATAGAAAACTCCTAGATAGTGGCATCTTCCCTTAACCAGGCGATGTAACTCAAGGGAACTTCTTAGCCTGGCTGTTTCCTGTTCCTCATCTCCCACCATGGAAGCCTCACAGTGTCTCAGAGTCTCTACTGCTCCTTTCTTCCAACTATATAGCACAATTCATGCAGCTCTCCCTGTGTATTTTATTTTGCTTTCCACGGTTGTGACAATTACTAGGTATTACTAGGATTCTGGTTAAACCTGCCGAATTCTAAGTCTTGTTGTGTAATTGACTTTAGGACATGGTTCTGGACATGTTACTTGTCATTTATTCCTTTGGGCACATCTCAGTTTTATCTAAACTAGGAAAACAAAATGTGTTTGCAAGGGAATTCTTTACTTTATCATGTGCTAAACTAGGAAAACAAAATGTGTTTGCAAGGGAATAAAGTCCCATCAAAAGGATTGTTTCTATAAAAGATAATTAAAATAAAGAAATAAGAGGCAGCTTTCAGAAATATGTACACAAATAAAGATACTGCAAGGAAGATCAGAAAGAAGAACATTAATATCCAGGGAGTAAGGAAGGTTTAATATTTATAGCAGCTCTCTTTGTGGTGGCAAAGAACTGGAAATTGCAGGGATCTTCATCAGTTGGAGAATGGCTGAACAAGTTGTGGTATATGATTGTGGTGGAATACTCCTGTGCTATAAGAAATTATAAGCTCAATGATATTAGAAAAGGCATGGAAAGATTTGCATGAAATAATGAAGAGCAAAATGAGCAGAACCAAGAGAACATTGTATGCTATAATAGCAATATTGTTTTAAGAACAACTTTCAGTGAATAAGTCGTTTTGACTATTGTAAATACCCAAATTGACTATAAAGGATATAGGAAGAAAGACACTATCTTCATCCATAGAAAAGACTGATAAATAGAAGTATGTATAGAATAATTTTGCATATATATGTATATATATATACACACACATATATATACATATATACACATACACACACACACCTATTTGTGTCCAATGGTAGCCATCTCTAGAGAGGAGGGGAGGAGGAAAGAAAAAAAAGAAAAATAAATTTACATGATAATTTTATTATATATTTAAAAGGAATAAAAAGTTATATATTTAAATACATATATTTAAATATATTTATTATATATTTAAAAGGAATAAAAGAAAAGTTGTACATAATAGATTTTCACTTTCATGTGTAATCATCTTTTTTATTATACTATGTTATAGAAATGCTTTTTAATTCCATAAATTAAAAATAAATTTTAAAAAAGAAAAAAAAAACTTCTAAGGAAAAAAAAGATTCTGAGAGACAGAGATGAGGAGGTAGTGCATTCCCAGCATGGAGGATAGCTTGTGTTGAATATATGGAGGTATGAAGTACCATCCTGTTTGTTGGGTACTTAAGAATTTGTGAAAGAAGGTAGCATGAAATAAGGTTGGAAAAGGAGATGAGAGCCAAATGAGTCATAAATTCCAGCTTAAGGGGTTTTTATTTTATCTTGGAGGCAACAGAAAGCCATTGAAGGTTTTGAAACAAGAAACTGACCCAGACCTGTCCCATTATGAGAAGAAGGTGTACTGAAGTTGTAAGAACTTATAACATGGGGACTGTTTGAAATATGTCAAGCATATTCAATGAGCTTTGTTTACTTTGCTATCTGTTGATAAAATATTAATAATTATTGAATGCAGGAAAAGTAGGAGTCATCAAAAGTCTTTGGAATGCAATTTATTTATACAGAAAGCTGTTTACATCTTAGTGAAAAAGTGGTACTTGATTTACATAAAAATGTGTTTATATAAACATTGACATCCGAAAAAGACAGCATCATTTCTAGTAGACTCTGTCTCCCACCTACACTATGAGATAGTCTTTACACTTTAGAAAACAGGGACTGGCCAACTGGCAATTACAAGTTTTCCTAAAATGCTCCATAAAATAGCAGAAATTTAAGGTTGACTTTACTTGGTAGCAATGCCATTTTTAATATTAGCAAAATGAAAAATATCCTATTCCTAGCTTGAATTTTTCTGTGCATTGCAAAAATAAAAGAATGAATAAGAGTTATGTTTAGACTTCTATTATGGACATAGAATCTTGAATCCTAAACTTTTTTAAAGGCTTGGATCATGGCTCAGTTCCTATGGCAAGCCTTCCCTGATTACTTTCCTCTTCCTTCCAGTTGTTAGGACAATCTTCCTCATCAAATTTTATGTGTATAGTTTATAATCGACCTGTTGTATCTTTTCTGTAAGATATTTGAGAGTGATGACTATTTTTCCATTTTATTTTTGTACCTCTAATACCTAGCATAGGCAGCTAGGTGGCACAGTAGACAGAGTGCTGGGCTTGGAGTCAGGGGGACTCATTTTCAAATCTGAGTTCAAATCTGGCCTCAGACACTTACTAGCTGTGTGACTCTGGGCAAGTCACTTAACCCTGTTGGCCTCAGTTCCTCATCTGTAAAATGAGCTAGAGAAGGAAATGGCAAACCACTCCAATATCTTTTGCTAAGAAAACCCCAAATGGGGTCATCAAGAGTCAAATATAACTGAAAAATGACTAAACAACAAAATACCTAGTATAGAACTGTGCACATAATAGGCACATAAAATGTTTGGATTAAATTTTTGTATTATTGTAAAATGTATTTTAATTATAGATATCAGTATGTGAAAGCTTACTGAGCAACAGCTAATAACAGAGTCTAGTAATAGAAGTTTGGGGCTTTGCATTGAGAATAATACTTAACTGTTTAATAATAACTAAAAGAAATACTTTAAAATTTCTTGGTAAATGATTAAAATTCTTTGGTTAATTTATACAGCACCTACTCTTCAGAGAACACTGTTAAAAGGTAGATGAGAGAGAAAGAAAATTAAGATGGTTCCTATCCTCATGGAACTTAAAATCTATCAAGGTTCAGATAAAGGTACAGTAACTATGTGATAACAATGAGACAGAATAGTAACACAGAATAACTTGGGGATTTGATTATATACTTTTCCTATTTGTTGCAAGCCATTTCTTTAAAAGAATAACCAGTGAATGTGCTTGCCTGAAAGCTGGTTTTTTTTTTTTGGAGTTGCTCACTGTTCACAGCATAGTACTCAAGTTTGGAAGTAAGTTGACAATATGAGAAGAGACAAGATAATAAAACAAGGAGATGATATTCATGTATTACAAAAATCAGTTTATATTTTAAAATCACTTCTAAGATAAAGAAGCAATACATAATAAAGGATTGACTTTTACCAGGGGGAAAAGCAGAGCAAAGACTTGAAATCATAGATATCTTTTTGATTCAGAAAATACATAATCTAGTAATGACTTGGTAGTGAAATAGAAGTCTATTGCTGTTTTGATGGCCCCCAGGTGGTGATAAAGTGTTGCAGAGTACAAGACAAAAAAAATAAAGATGAAAAGAAAAGAAGTGAAAGAAGATAAATGCCACAAAACAACATCAGTAGAGTTGTTTGAAGAAGTCTTGTTCTGAAACTAAAGAGGAACTTAACTTGTATTGCACAATGGAAGGCATGCTGCCTCTGGAGTCAGAGGTCCTAGATTTGAATTATATTTGTATTACTTATTATCTGTATAATCTTGAGTAAGTCATTTATCCTCTGTGGGCCTCAGTTCCCTCCCCTGTAAAATGAAGGGATTGGACTATGTAGCCTGTAAGGTTCCTTCTGGTTCTAAGTCTCATGATATCTGTTCTATTTCTCCTTGCATTGGCACTTAAAATATAAAATTCCATTTGATTAAGATTATTTGTATTTTTTAAGAATATAAAGCTAATTATATAGTATTGGATATTGTCCTTGGCACTCATACACAAAGCATTTCTTTGTATATGTTAATTGGGGAAAGGAAATAGAAGCCATGGTAAACAAAGCCTAAGTGCTTGATTTTGCTAATGCTGCTGTTAAAATAATAATAATGAAGCAATAATAACAGTATGCAAACTCTATTATATATACACATACATATATATGTATTATATATATGGCAATCCCTCTCACATATGGGTCCCCAGAAAATCTACCCCAGGTATGAGGCCCTCTGTGGGTCAGTACCCTCATTATGTGTTTAATCTTACCATCCATCTGGAGGACATACTAATTCAAAACAAAAGAAATTTAATCCAACATCATAGCAAATAGAGCGTCAGTAAAGCTGCCTCCCTCCTCCCTCTTATGTGTATAGGGTAACCAAATAGATAAACCTACCGCCAGGTGAAGAGGTATATATGCTGAGAACATGAATGAGAACGGAAGGCACACATGTGAGCATAGAACAGGTGTGAAGGAGCACCATATAACCAAATCCCCTGATTTGCTTGCAAGTGAGGTTTGGCAAGAACAAGAACTAAGAGGAAAATAAAAAGGCCCTCGTCCTTCCCTTTCCTGTCCCACATTTTTGCCTTGGGATACGTATCTATATCTGCAAGTAACCAAATCTTTGACTTCTGCGGTATATTTTGGCCAGCAGAAAACCTCACTCTCTTCTTACAATTAAACATATGCAATAATAGCTACCCAGCTTAGCCTCTGCCAGATACTGATAAAGTTGAGAATGACACCATAAATAAATTCATTTAGTTGCTTGTCCCTTTTGAATGGATAAGAGTTGGAAAAATTTTTTGATTGTCCATTGACAGAAATTTCATAGAGTTCCGACATATTTTAAATTTCATTTCACAGATTCATTGAATTTCTAAGTTTGAAGGGACTTCAGAGGTCATGTAGTTTTTTCAGGTGAAGAAGATAGCTCCTATTTTCACTGTAATCCCTTGAGAAACTAGGAGCAGAATCCTTATATTTCTCCCTGAAATGATTTATTTTTTAAACCAAATGATAGATTCCTACAGGAAATGTTCTAAAGCTGTTGGTGTAGGTAAATGTTGATGCAGTATAAAATTCACAAGCACAAAGTAATGCATGGTTTTATCCCTTATCTTCTGAGCAGCTTCAGATCTGAGACGGTTGTTGACTATCCATTTCCCCAACTTTTTCATGAGAGATCTAGCTTAGTTCTTTGAAGTTAAAAAAAAAAAAGTCCCTTGAGCTCAACCAACCTCCCTGTTCCCAGGAGTTTACTTACTGACACTGGTGAAAGAAACTAAATCACTCTAGCAAGCAAAGTCCCATTTAATATGTGGCCCCAATCCCATACTACCATTAGCAAATCCCTTGTGAAAATGCTATCATATCAAATGCATTGGAAATGAAAATCCCCACATGATCTCTAATTTGAAAAAGGAAAAAAAAAGAGTGGAAAAGGACTTTGGAAAGAAAGCTGCCTTTATAATGTTGTGTCAAGTGCTGTTAATCTAAGGCAAAGAAAAAAAAAACACACCCACAAAGAAATAAAGCACAAGACAGCAGCTGAGGTTAGCAGGCATGTCACTTCCGGGTAGGACAGCCAATAGAATCCACAGCCTGATTATTTCAACTCAGATAGGCAGCATGGTGCCTGGAGGCAGCTTTTGTGGATGCCTTTCATCCAATCCAGAGCCAGCTTGTGCTGTTCATATTAGCTGCCGTAGATATAGTTAGCACATAGCATGAAGGGAGCTCCCAAAAGAGCGAGTATTGGCCCAGGGCTTAGAGACTGAGAAGACCCACTGCAATCGAAATTAATAAGAATTAGCATATCATGGAGGTAGATTAACCAGTTAAGAGTCTTAACCCAGGGCAAGGTGCATGGGATGCCACAGCTTGTAAGAGATCCTGGTCTTTGGCCAAGAGAAGGGTGAATGAGGTCATTGATAAACATACTGTTAATGAGCTAGCTCCTCTGCTAAATCTCAAGGAGGCATTAAAATCAACCACCATCTTGCTAATTGTGTCTACCACCTCTGAGGTAATGTTGGCATAACAGAAGTGGGAAGAGGGCTGTGTGAGGCTAGAAAAAGACAATCAGAAGAGTATGAATCTGTGAGCATCCCTACCATTGTCTCAGGTACAGGGTGTCAGGATGAGCTGGAACAATTGATGAGAATTTTGTTCTCTTGTCATATATGTCCCTAGAGCAGGGAAGAGTATATTGGGCTACCATAGCTTGGTGACAGCATCCTTTAAAAATAATTTAACTCCTCTTGTTCTGATTCTATTCACTAAGAAAACTTCTCATCTTCTAGAAGGGAAAGCCCTGATCAGTTGCCATGAGTATTCTAGTCTTCCAGGCAGTTAAATTTTCCATTCACACACCTACACAAACACATATATATGTATGTGTGTAAGAACCCTGGTTGATAGAACAGTCTCTTACAGAACAGTTCTGTGAATATGAATCAGTTCCCCCAGAACCTGATGATCCCTGAGTGAATTATTAAAATTGAGAGTTTTGACCTACAACTCTAAAGGACTAGACTGGGCCTTCACAACTTGCAGCCTGCAGGCCATTTACAACCCTCTGGCAACTTGCTGCACAAAGGATATCAAGTGGCCCATGAGAAATGTAGAGGAAAATATCCTTTTTATGCAGAGGAAATCCTTTGGTGTGCCTCAAGAGGCCTAAGGGCCATAAGCAGCCTGCAGGCCACAAGTTGTGCAGGCCTGGACTAGGCCTGGAACCTGTGATGACCCTACTGGAGTGAATAGATTTTCCTTGACACTTAGTGTCTGTCTTTCTACCTGCTTGCCTGCCTGCCATGAGAAATTAAACATGACCTACTGTTGTGAAGGTAGTAATGGGAACCTAGAACTTAGAGGTTTTTTGTTTTTCTTTTAATTTCCTCAATGACTGTTCTGCGTTACATTGCTGTGGCTGTCCCTTTGTCTAAAGCATAAGTACTTGCAAAGAGAATATTTTCTGAAGAAGAACTAATGTCTGAGTCCTTAGAGAAATGCAGAACATTCACATCTTCAGATCCCAGACTGGGATTACATGAAAAGACATTCCAATGGCATAATTTTTAATTCTATCTGTCAACAAGGTCTTGCTTGTGCCTTACAGATGGGGCTTTGTGAAGCACCCTGAGATCATATTCAGGAAGGATGTCAGAGTCACTGGCTTTTTCCTTTTGTTACTTGTTCCCCCAGATTTACCACTGTATTTTCTTTTCTTGTGGAAGGGAAAGTAGGGAAATGGCTTATGACTTCTGAGAAAATTAAATTTATTCCATAGCATTTTTTTATTGATCTTATTTTTAACTAATTTATTTTGTTCTGTAACTGCCCACATCATGGTTCTTTGTCTCTGAACTTAGTTTAGGAATTCAGCTGGCCTGTAATGAGTTAAATTTAGGAATTCAGTTCTCCTGATAACCACTGGTCTATTCTTGCCTCAAGGAAATAAGCTGTCTTTGGGGAATGCAGGTGAATACCAGGGTGTCTGGTCCAGTATCTATATACCACCAAATTATCCTTCAAGGATGTCTTGTTTGTTATCCAAAGAAATCTGATCCACTCTCTCTGAGCTTGCAGGTGGACTCAAACTTAGTCAAAGGAGGGAAGGAGAGTGTTGTTGCTAGCACCACATTCCCAATTTCTAATCAACCATATTGTCCCCCATGCCTCAACTCTGTAACCAATCATATTGGTTCCTTCATGATGCTGAGCTCTTGTAACCAATAATAACTTGTTCCCTGCCTATGAAGTGCTGTTCTTTGTTCTGTATTTCTTTGAAACTATAAAAGGGAGCTATCCTTCTCCTTCAGGTCTTTTGGTTAATTGAGGTAGTCATTGACCCACTTTATTAGCAGGTTCATAACCTGCTAATAAACTGTTATCTTGATTGGAGAAAATGTACCTCAGTCTACCATTATTGAATTTCATGTGCAACACTAGTCACTTGTATGTGGCTAAAATTCAGTTGTGGGTAAACTTCCCCTATCTTTGAAGATAAGAGGGAAGAGAAGGCATCTCTTCTAATTCATAAGCATCAGGTATGACTGAGTTACTCTTTCCTCCTAAAGCTTCAGCAGCTTTCTGTTGACTTTATTTAACTACTTAATCTAAAATTCAATGTCTTCCAAAATCTGACTTCAACCTACCTTTAAACCTTTTCCCACATTTTTTTTCCTTCCATCCAATTATCAGCTGCTTCCCATTCTCCATTTTCCGTCTCCTACCTCAGTGTATTTGTTGAGGTCATCCTTTATGCTTGGAATACTTTCCTTCATCTTTCACAATTCTCACCTCTTCTCAAGGCTCAGATTAGGTTCTTCCTCTTCCATGAAGCCTTTCCTGATTTCTCTAGTTGTTCTACTATCTCTCTCCTCAAATTACCTTATATGAATCTAAGCTCCTTGAGGACAGCAACACTTTCATTTTTGTCTTTGGATCTCTAGCACTTAGCTTGGTGCCTGATGTAAAATACAATGCTGAACAAATGCTAGTGGAATTGAACTGAGTTAATATAGGAAGACAATATCCTAGGTGTTGAGGATATGAATCCCAAAATGAAATAGTCCCTTTCCTCAAGAAGCTTTGGTTCATATATTATATACTACGTAATGGAGTTGGAACGATGAAAGTAAACAATTAATCTCAAGAACTTTTATTGAGGAAAAACAACATATACATGCAAAATTAAATAAAAAATAGGTACAAAGTAATTTCTGGGGAAGGACTCTTGCAAATATAATGATCCTTAATTAATGTTAGTTGAATTGAATTGTATATGCTATTTCTTTCATCCCAATGGGTGTGTCTGGAGGGCTGAGGTTTTTGAAATGCTTTGGATACATGAGACTATGGGACAACTATATTAATACATTAATATAGATTAAACTGTATTACGGTTACACAAATATCTAGGTATAGATATACACAAAACTACAAACACACATCTATGCCCATATATTGCTTTATGGATAAGGATATAAAGGCCAGTTCACATAGTGGCCAGACCAAATTGTCATATTAAGTATGTTTACATCATTATTGGCATTGTTCTCATTTTTGTTGTTAGGGAAACAACATGGAGTACTAGCCTTGGCCTCAGGAAGACCTGAGACCAATTACTGTTTCTGACACAGACAAGCCCTGTTACTATAGGCAAATCACTAAAGCCCTACTTGTTCTAAGTAACTCCCTAAGACTACAAGTTGCAGATACATTGCTCTTTAGCATCAGTGTCTTCCCTGCATGGAAGAAATCATAGGTCAGAACTCCTAGAAAGATTGCTTATTAAAAACAAATCTGTTTCTAACACCTATTCCACCATCATCCTCATGACACGATATTATCATTTATTTGGATATTTTGTTTATATGACGCCAAACAACTGGATCAACTGGTTTTTCTTCTAGTGGAAAACTGTTTAGGCTTTACAAGGAAGGATTGAGGGTCTTCGAAAGGAGAGAGAAATAGAGAAAGCAAGAAAGAGAGGAAAATAGAGACAAAAACTTATCGTAGGTTTATTTACAATTATTCCAGACTTTCCCAAGAGGAGAAAGATCTAATTCTTTGCCAAATTGATCAACATATCCTAATTGGATTGAAAATTTAAGTGGACAATAGGAGGTGTGACATCAAACATATTTTAACTTTCAATTTAATTCAGATTAACTGAAGCAGGGGCTCTGGAGCTCAGAGTGAAGTAGATTGCTTCCTGTCTCTCATATTAGGTGAACACAATCTAATTGGCATAGCAGACACTGATTGGATAGTAAACAGCTCCAACTAAGACTCTTGCAGAAGTCCCAGGAAAGACAGAATGAGCAGAGCAGAAAGCAGAATAAAAGGGCTCTTTATATATCTGCTGTATAGAACCCTGATACTGTAAATTACTATTTATATATGTCATAACCAGGGCTTATTCAGTATAGGAGAGACGAGACTGGTAATGATCCTGATCCAGAGATTAAGCAGACCCCACTGGCAGCTCTAAGCAGCTGGCAGTAATGAGTATTTCAGATAGGTGGGCCCTCGATATCAAAAACTGGCACACGGAAATGAGCAGATAACTTGGCAGGGAGTTTGCCATTCAGTCTAGTATAGTTGAAGAATGCATGATATGAAGTTAAAGACAGCTGCGAGAACATAGGCTAGGGATTCCTAATCTGGAATATATGTATCATTAAGGGATACGAGAGACTTGTCAAGAGACTATGGTGACTCTTTGGTAAATAACCACATTATTTATATTTGTACATAGTTATATGAATTTGTATATATCATATCATGCATAACATATGTTATTGTATTATATTATTATATTATTAATATGGGATAATATATTAGTAAAGTTGGGGGAAATTATATATAACTGTTTTATAATATTAAAAATGTTAAGTACCAAATAAAGTCTTATATATGAAAAATTAATATTTATTTTATTTTTATATGCAAATCATGGTAACTCTAGGATTTATTTCCTTCCATATTTCATATACAATAGGGTATATGGGAAGGTTTTATTGAAAACAAAGAGGTATTGAGACTGAAAAAAGTTGGAAAACTTTCCACAGACAAGTTACATAACTTCCCAAAGTCTTAGTTTCCTCATCTGAAAAACTGAGGAAAAGAATGCTTTTACCATTTGCAGGTTTGTTGGGAGGAAAACATATTGCAAAATGATGCACAGTATTCATATGAATGTTATCACTATTATAGCAGGCCAGTAGTCAACTTCAGGTAAATCTAGCATTGTGTGGCAGTGATCCTGTCATGGGACTGTTGTTCAGATGCAAAGATCCAGTCCTTGGAGAACTGCAGGGGTCAAGGGGCAGAGGGGGAAAGAGACAAAGCAGGACCTTTGGAGCACTTAGAGTAGGCAGGGAGTCAAAGCAGGGACTGAGATACATGAAGTGGGAGACTCTGGAAGCTCAGAGTGAAGTAAATTGCTTTTCATGTCCCAGATTAGGTGAGAATAGACTATTTTGGGGGGCAAACCAAACAAAAAACGATTGGCCAGTAACTAGCTAGTATATTTTCTGTTTTCCCTGCCTAGGGATCATTTTGGAGCAGGTCAATTCAACTAAGCAACTTGACTAAAACCATCTCACTTAATGGCCCATTCACATAGTCTTGTGAAGAGTTTTTTGTGTCATTGGAACCTCCCTCATTTTTAGCATTTGAGAGGCAAAGTAGCTTCAGGGATCTTGAACTAGAGTTTGTAAGATCTGCGTTCAAATCCTACCTCTTACATTTACTGTGACTGTATGGATAAAGCCAATCTAGCTCTCTGAGTCTCAGTTTCTTCATTTGTGGGGCTAAGACCATCTGTGCTCCCTACCTCCCAGGATCTCAGAGTTGTTATATGGTTTAAATGAGGTATTGTATGAAAACTATTTTGCAAATCTTCAGTTTCTATATAAATGCCAGATATTATTATTTAACCTGTTTTTAATGGTTTTAGTACCTACCCCATTTCCATTTCATTATTTTTTTTCTCTTTTCTTCTGCTTTTGAGAATTTTGGGATCTGCTTCCTTACCCACTCCCTCCACCCCCACTGGCTGACCCCCTTGTCTATAATGCTCTTCCTTTTCATTTCTGCCTCCTGGCTTCTTTTAAGTCTCAGCTAAAATCCCACTTTCTGCAATAACTCTTTCCCAATTCTCCTCAGGGCTAACAGTCTCCCTTTGAAAGTACTTCTAATTCTCTCCCTTCTCCCTTTCCCCTCTGTCTCCCCCTCCCTCTCCCTCTGTCCCTTTCCCATATCCCCTCTTCTCTTCCCCCTTCCTCTCCCTCTGTCCCTCTCTCCATCTCCCTCTCTTCCTCTCCCCCTCTTTCTCTCTTTCT
>NW_020954720.1:2896047-2921536 GCF_900497805.2 Vombatus ursinus
TATTACTATATAAACATATGCACACAAACATAAACATATACACCTCACATATTTGCAAGTTATCTCCACCCTTAGAACAACAGCTCCTTGAAATCAGGATTGTTTTCTCCCTTCTTCATATCCCCAGCACCTTGCACAGTTCCTGGTATATAGTAAGAACTTAATCAATACTTTTTGAGTTGGCTTTTTTTTTTCTTCAAAACTAAGCAAGTACTTAAAACAAGATGTCTTGCAGCTTTTCACTAAAGACTTGCCCAAGTCCTAATAGAAACAGGATACTCAGCCACAGCCCAAAGGGATCAAAGTAAAAAGAGTTCAGTCTTTTAGGGTCAATTATCAGAGCAGCAGGAATTAAGACAGAACAGAAAGTCCAGGCAAGGCACAGCCAAAGAGACCAGCCAGTGTTTAGCCAAAGAGACCAGAGCTAGGCAAGTAAGATTCAGTGTCACGAGGCACAGTCGAGTCCTATTTACTATCCAAAGGGTCCATCTCATATCAATCAGTTCTCAGAAACTGAGTAAGAACTGGGGTTTATTTGCTAGGATTTGCTCCATGGAGACATGGAGGCCGCAGCTGGATTTGATTTGCAGCTGAAGTCAGTGACTTCAGTGGAAGGTCTTGCCACAAACACCTCCAAAATCCATCAGAGCCCTGGGACAACAATGGCTGATTATTTTCATGGCTGGACTGATGTTTACATTGTCTCCTGCTAGATCCCTGGGATTGGCCTATAGTGAAAAAGGAAAGTACAAAGTCTTCCTGCAGGGTTATTTGTACAACGAAAATAGGTTAGTACCAGATTTTTATTTTTTTTTAAACTGGAGGAGGAAAGAGAGAACAATTCAAAACTCGAGTTGTAATGGAAATAGAGGTTGTTGTGAGCCACCAGGGTGAAGGCAATGTCATTGGTCTTGAAGCTCAGCTGAAACTGAGAATATAATTGCAGCTATTTGCCAATCTGTGATAAGCACTTTAAATACACAGCAGCATGTGTTTTCCACTGTAGCTGGTCAGGTTGCTGAAACTCAGCACCCTAGTATGTCTAATGTGAAAGAAATAATCAGAAGAATTTGAACAGAAGAACAATCTAGTTCCCTTATCGTAAGTCACTCCAGTGACATACAGCTTCTGGAGTTCCCCTCCTTTTTTTTAAATAGATTTTTATGCAAATTGTTTGCTTTTATATCACTCAGATTTCCCCATGTCCCTCTCCCTCCCAATGAGTCATCTCTTCTCTAAAAGAATTTTAAAAAAAGGAAGAAGAGGAAGAAAATAATTCACAGCAAAACTAATTAATAAGTAAAAAAATTAGACATAATATGTTATATTCCCCACCAGTGGGACCCTCACCTTTGCAAAGGAATTGGGGGGAGGTATCTTCTCATATCTATTCTTCAGAACTAAGCTTGCTCTTTATAATTTTTAATCACATTTATTTTTTATTGTTTTATGGCTGTTCTTTCAAGTTACATTGTGGAAGTCATGGATGTTGTTTTCTTGGTTCTGCTTACTTCATTTTGCATCAGTTCATGCAAGTCTTTCCTTGCTTTTCTGTATCCATCATATTTGTTGTTTCTTTTAGCGTAGAACAGGGGTGGGGAACCTGTGGCCTCGAGGCCACAAATGGTCTTCTAGGTCCTTGGGTGCAGCCTTTTGACTGAGTCCAAGTTTTACAGAACAAATCCTTTTGTTAAGAGTTGTTCTGTGAAGTTTAGATTCAGTCAAAGGGCTGGATTTGAGGACCTAGAAGGCCACTTCAAGGTCACAGGTTCCCCACTCCTGGCATAGAATATTTCAGGACATTCATGGACCATAATTTGTTTAGCTATTCTTCAACTGATATACATCTGCTTTGTTTCCTCTTCTTTACTACCAGCAAAAGTGTTGTTGCAAGTGCTATAAATAATTTGCTATAAATATTTTGGTGTATATGAAACCTTTCTTTTTTCCAGTGACCTCTTGAGTCATATGCCTAGCATTAGAATCTCTAGGTCAAGGTCATGCACATTTTAGTTCCTTTGTTTGATTAATTTTAGCCTATTTTCCAGAATGCTTATATTAATTCATAGCTTCATCAACAAGGCATTGATGTGCTAATCTTTTAATTGTCAATCTTCAATTTTTAATCTGCAAAATTTATTTTATTTAGTTCAGTCTTTAATAACCCCTTCATCATTAAATATTATTCCCATCTTTTGTCATCTTTGTTGATTTGCCAAGCGTAAGGTAAAAATTTTGATGGGTACTTCTCTAAATATCAGCAATTTCTAGATAGAATAGTTGTTAATATTGGCTAGTGGTTGTTAATATTATTCAACTCTTCTTTTGAAAACTATTGGTTTATATCCTTTGACCATTTGTCTGTTGTGGAACCTAACTCACTTTTTGTGCATAATTTCCTGGGTCCTCAATATCAGCAAAATAAGCAAGATTCTTTGAGCCACATGTGTACTGAGCAAAGCAGTACGGACCAGCAACCCCACTTATCATGAAAGAAATGTCCAGTTGGGCAGAAAACCCGGAGGAGGTTGTGTTTGATTTGGGACTACTGGCATGCCATTTGGGGGCAGCTGCTTTTCTGTCCTGCAACTGTTTGAGATGGAAAATAAGAGCTCATATTCATGAAGCATTTTATACTTTGCAAAGTTACTGATTGGAAAAAAAAAAAGACCCAGCAACACACTATTGAGAAAACAAACCAACCAATAAACAAAGATGCTTTTGCAGGGGCTACAACCACTCTATTATATATGAAATGCTGTAATTTTATAAATACTTTGTATTAGAAATATGAATTTTAGGCAATTGTGTCATTAGGCAAATTGATCATTAGGCAAATGGGTTCCCAGCAAGTGACTTGAATTGCAAGTGGGAAAGTGACCCCATCTGTGGGCATTGGAGGAACTTGGGGATAGGAATACAGAGAGGTCGTATGTGGGAATATACCTGCTTTACACAAAAAGTATTATGTAGGAAAGACTCCTTTCAGGACAGATTTTTTTTTTTTGTTATTTTGTTTTTAGCATACTGAGTATCTGATAAATGATTCTATTAAGGATTATATAATTGTTTTTAATGAGGACTACATATAATGTTTCTATTATTATTATAAAGCTTTTTGAAAGAAAATATTGTTATTCCTTAGAGAATTTCTCTGAAGTCTGTGACTCTGCCCGGGGGTCATAAACTGCCAATGTGTGTCATCTAGTGGCCAAACTTCATAATTGCATCTGCACAGTTATCAGAAGACATCCTCTGTCTTGCTACCCATTGCTGAAGTTGGGTGCCTCTGATGCCCCCTCGGGCTAAGAAAATCCCCCCAAGTTCTTGTGTTGGTGAGTTGCAGGGTCTTATAGGTCTTATTAAGCTGGAAAGACTTCAAGTGAAAGTCTAAATTTAGCATAGCTAAATTCACAAAGATGGCTGACAAGTGCTTTGAGCCAAATTTCGTCTGCTAAGGTATGGAGAAGTTGAAATTTAGGTGCGATTTTCCTATTACATATTTCCAACTGGATTACCAGTAAGCTTCTTAAACTCAACATGTCCAAAACAGAATTCCTTATCTTTTCCAGAAAACCTGCACCTCTTCCTAACGTTTATTGGAGGCCTTATCCTTCAAGTCCACTAGGTTTACAACCTTGGGGTCATCCTAGGCTCTTCACTTTTCCCTCAGCTTTCCTCCTTCTTATTCAGTCAGTTGCTCTTTCTTTTTTTGTTCTACTTCTATGACATCATCTACATCTATCCCCTTCCCTTTACTCACATAGCAACCACCCTAGTTCAGGCCCAACTTATCACTCACCTGGACTATTGTGATCAGCAACCTGCTTAATCTTTCCACTCTGCCCTCCATCTTCCACAGACCTGCCAAAGTGATGTTTCTACAGTGCAGCTCTGACCATGTCACTTCCCTCCTCCAAAAACTCCTATATTCCCTGTTGTCTCAAGGATAAAATGCAAATTATTCTCTTTAGTTTTTAAAGCCCCCCTCCCAAGCTATTCTAGCTCACATTTCTAGGCTCATTTCACATTATCCTTCTTTATACACTCTATGTTTTAGTCAAATTGGATTATTTGCTGTTTCGTGATGTTCCATCTCCCATTTCCAAGTCTTTATATGTATACCACAAGCCTAGAACGTTCCCCACTTTCACCTTCATCTGACGGAATCTTTAGCTTTCTTCAAGACTATGCCCAAGAATTGACTCCTACACTAGGCTTATCCCTCCAGTTGCTAGTGGGTTGCTATAGCACCCCTTTTGAGTTACCTCCTTGTCACCCCAGAATTTAGGTGTTAGATCCCTAAAAGGGTGGTTTCTCCTATTCGTCTATATAAATGTGTGGCAGGGGGAACATTTAGAGGCAATCTATACCTGGAGAGCAAATTAATTCTTCCTCCTCCCATCATTAGAACTGAGACTGCTCCTGAGACCCTGGGCTCTCATAGGTGAGCTTTTGTTTTATCTTTATTTATTGATTGATTGGTTAATCCTGCTTAGGATCAGATTGCCATGATTCTTCCTGGCCATTTCCAAACTATACCACCTAAACTTTGAACCTCTTCCTCTTCCTACTGTTGGAACTTGGATTCTGATCCCAGGACTCAGCGCTCTGATATGTGAGCTTTCATCACATTTCTTCCCAGGCCATTTCCATCCATCCATCCATCCATTCATTCATTCATTCATTCATTCATTCATTGTCTCTGTGTACACTCATGTGCATCTGAATATTAGAGGTGGGAGATACACAAAGGTTCCCTAACCCCAAGTTCCTGCCACCAAGCATCTCTTTCCACTACCCTAGGTCACCCCCAGATCAGCATTATGGTACAGAAAACCTGCAGGATTCACGGTCTTGGGTCCTAATTCCAGCCCTGCAGCCATTCCTTGTGTAAGTCATTTAATCTTTTGGGGCTTAATTTCCTCATGACAGTTAAGGGCAATTAAACCTATGATTTTGTGATCTACCTCCACCAATAGGGCTGTTGTGAGAAAATTGTTTTAAAAACTGAAACATGTGAGACATGAGCAGTACCTCCTGGAAAAGTTCCTTATGCAGCTTGCAGAGAAAGAACTCTGTCTTCTAACTGCACCTGCCACCTCCTGCCCATATCCTGCCCCTACCTGGGTGAATTTCTTTGACTTAGGTTGATGTCATTTAACAAATCTGATACCCTTAAAATAGCAATGGTTGAGGAATTGGAAATCCTGGATTCTAGCCTCAGCATTGCAATTAAGTAATTGTGAAACCTCGAGCATCTAACTTCCCTTTTCTGACCCCCACTTTGGTATTAGGTTAAATGAGAACATTGGATTAAAGAATCTCAAAGCTTCTTCCAGTTCTGAGATTCTGTAACTCTACAACTAAAGCCCCTGAGGAAAATAAATAGACCATTGTCTGATGTAAGGGAGTGGTGATTTTTTCCCCCTAGAAACACCTTTGCCATTTTGGAGATTAAGATTTGATGTTCCTTTGTGGCAGAGATGCGTCATAAGCTATCAGTTCCAATACTCAGGAAACTAGTATTACAACAGAACCACTTAGCACATTATTATCTGACCCAGAGAATCTGCAAAACATGACCTCTCTCAAGTCATCTCATATGAGCACTTTATACTCCCATCTGCTATATTGCCGAGTCTGCCTTCTTGTACAAATTATGAGGATTATGTAGTTATTTATGTTGTCATTTGTTGCAAATCAAATTGTAAGACAAAACCCACTTCATTAAAGCAATAAATAATAGGAGCAAAAAGTCATCATCAGATCTGAGAGGACTTTTCTTTATAATTCTCCCAATTAAATATAGATCTTTAAGGCATATGAGCCAGCTGGTTATTTAAGGCAGCAATATTTTATTTAGGTTCCATTAATGCAATATGAAAAATAAAGTTATACAAAGAATACAATATTGGTGTGTTTCACCTAGCCCAATGTGAATGTACTTGTTAAGTGCTCAATAAATGAAGGGTCAATGCAAAGCAAACTGGAATGATGATAAAGTCATAGGTGTTCATATATTAAAACAAATGCACAAAATCACAATTCACACATAAATCTAGGTCACACAGTTCAAGTAATGCACTCAATATCCTTGGGGAAGAATGGACACACACTTACAAGATCCTGCCAAGGAGGCACATTGCATTAGTGAGTCAAACCCCTGTGCTCAGAGTAACTCACAACTTTGGAACTGTAAACTTTGGTATCTTCTTTCTGTATCAGGAACTGTTTCTTGGTGATTAATAATAATAATGGATAAACTAGTTATATAGTGCTTTAAGGTAGGCAAAGAACCTTACAAATATTGTCTCATTTTATCCTCACAACAACTCTGGGAGGTTAGGTACTATTATTATCCTCATTTTACAAATGGGGGAACTGAGGCGGACAGATATTAAATGACTTGCCTAGGATCACACAGCTAGTAGGTGTCTGAGATTTTCCTCAGGCTTTCCTATCTCCTGTGTTGCCTAGATGCTTCCACTTCCAAACTAGTTAATGTACTGAGTGACTTCTTTGATTCTCTGTTTCTAATATGTTCCTTTTCTCAACCAAACTTACTTCTCAAAAGCAACCATAAAACCTGTCTTTTCTGGTATCAAGTTTAGTGGATGCAGTTATGGAATTTGTTCCTTTACCTGTCTCTCTCTCCTTTCATTTTCAGGGTTTGCATTCTAATCAGATACAATTCATTTGTTCCAAAATCATGCTAAAGGTCCCTATTTCCCCCATATATAACAGCTTTTCATTCAAAACTCATTGAATCTCTTAAAACTCAAAATCAGAGAACTCCAGAGCTTAGATAATCTTTCTCTTAGAACCTTGAGCAAAGCTTAAGTCAACAAGACACCTTAAAGGCACAGTATATCACATTTACGTAAGTCTTAAGTAGGTCTTTAAGGTACATTGATTCCCTGAGATTTTGGTCACTATATAGAATTTTGAATGGGATTTTTCCAATGAAAACATTTTCACATAAATTTGTGATGGAGCTAGCAATTTCATTTTCTTACGTGGCATTATTTTAAGGTAAGTTTTTTTAACTCCTTTAAAAAAATGTTGAACAGTAATTATATTTTACCCTAAGAAAGAAAATTGTATGAAACATGTCTTTCAGCATTTCTTATGTTTCCATGACTGAACCAAAAATATGTCTTGAATATAAAGTAAAAAAAGACAGGAGCTAATTATTATGAGACACTTTGGTGCCTTTTCCCTAAAAGTACATTTTTATTTTTATTTAACATTACTAAAAATTGAAACAAATTGTTACCCACTACAAGGTCTAACGGGGTGGGGAACCTATAGCCTCGAGGCCATACGTGGAGCTCTAGGTACTCAAGCACAGCCACAGAGGATTTGTTCTGTGAAATTTGGATTCGGTCAAAGGGCTGCACTTGAGGACCTAGAAAGCCACATGTGGCCTCAAGGCTGTAGGTTCCTCACCCCTGACTAGGAGATCAGAAGTGGATCTAAGATTGAAATCTTAGAGAACATCTGGGCCAACCTTCTCATTTGACAGATGGGAAAACTAAACCTCAGAGTGGATAAATGACTCGCTTTCAGTCACACAAGTAATATGTAATAGAACTAGTTTTCAAATCAAGGTCTTTTGACTCTAAGTCCAATGTTCTTTCTGTTATACTCAGTGAGACTACTTTGCTTCCAGGAGGCGACTATAAAATCTTCTAGAATGTGATGATAAGGCTTGATTTGTAGCACTTGAGTAGAAGGTCTAAGTAATAATGACTAATTTTTACAGGGCTTTGCTTGACTCCATAATGCTTCCACATACATCATCTTTCTTCAGTCTCATAATTATACTGGGTGGTATTCAACAATTCAATTCAGCAAACATTTCTTAAATGCTCCTTTTTGGGGACACGATGTTAACTTAAGGGAACACAAAACCAAAAACAATCCCTGATCTCAAGGATCTTATATTCTATAGGGGCAGTCAACATATATACATAAAAGTAAATTAAATAACACATATGTATATGTATATTGGACTGGATCAAGGATTTAGTTAGTGTATGGGCAAGGTAAACCCAAAATACGGTTAAAGTTAATACAATGTAATTTCAGAGGGGCAACTGGCCAGTTAGGGGATTAGGATAGGTCTCTTGTGGTGTCAGGATGTGCTTAGTGGAACCCAAGCAGAACTTTGAAGGAAGCTAGGAATTCTAAGATGTGGAGGTGCATAGAGAGTTCATTCAGGCATTGAAGATAACTTAGTAAAAGCATGGACATAGGAAATGGAATGAAAAATCAAAAAGACTAGTTTGACTATCATATAGAGTGTGAGACAGGAGTAATGTGTAATCAGTTGGAAAGGTAAGTTGGATTCTACTGTAAAAAGTTTTAAATGACCAAAAGAGGAATTTGTATTTTATTCTCAGGACAATGTGTCTACTGGGGCTTCATGAGTGACATGTTCTGACCTGTGATTTGGGAACATCAGTTTGGCAGGTATGCAGAAGGTAAATTGGAGAGGACAGATTGGAGCCAGAGAGAACAATTAAGCTATTGTAATACTCCAGGTGAGTGGTGATGAAAAAGTCCTGAACTAGAGTAGTGATTGTGAGTGGATGACTGCCAGGATTTTGTAGAAATAGACTAGACAAGGCTTGGCAACTGACTGAATATTGAGGGTAGAGTAAGAGACAGTGAGGAATCAAGGATAATCCTGAGACTAGATGACTAGAAGAAAAGTCAAAAATGAAATGTTCCCACCCTTAAGGAGATTATATTCTATCAGAAGAAAAAAGTAGACAAGAGTAAGTAAAATGCAAAGTAATGCAAAGTAATTCCAAAAGGGAGAGAAAGTCAATGACTGGGGATATCAGGAGAAATCTCATGTGGAAGGTGACTCTTGAACAGTACTACGACTTAGAAGTGAAAAGGGAATGCATCACAGGTGTTCTCTACATTCTGCTGATGAGGAAATTGAGTCTCAAAGAAGCTAAGTGTCAATATTCTTTCTCTTGTGATAATCCAATAGTAAGTGGCTTAGAGTAGTTTTGGTATGCTATAGGGTACAAAGCATGATGTCACTGGAATCCTCAGAGGAAAGAATGATAGTAAATCACTGGGGATGGGACTTGGGGGTGGGGAATGATTCCCAAACCCTATTTCACAATTTTGTCCAGCACCAGTCCTACTTGGCAGAGAGGCAAGGACAATTCTCTTTCTTCATCTTACCTCAGTTTCCTATCCTTCTTCATCTCACCTCTTCTGGAAAAGTAAAAAAAAATTGATCAACTTACAGATTGTAATTATTATAATTATGATAATTAACAATAATAACACAATAATAGCTACCATTCTCATAGTACCTTGAGATTTACAAATCTTAAAAAAAACTTATCTTGTTTTATCCTCACAACAACCCTGTGAGGTAGGTACTATTATCTTCATTTTGCAGATGAGAAAACTGAGGCAGATAGTAGTTAAGTGACTTGTCCAGAGTCAGAATGCTAGTAAGCTAGTTAGTGTCTGAGGCTGGATTTAAACTCTAGTTGTTCTAACTCTGGGTTCTGTGCAACCCAGAATGCATTGTATCCACTGTGACAAATAGCTTAAAGTAACACCTAATTTTTCTCTGGGGCAGTCTGATTCTGAATATTTTGTGTAGAAGGAGTTTTGAAAGGGAGGAAATATTTTAACATTGTATTTTGTAGTTAAAAACTTATCCATTTATTTTTGGAAAGTGAATGTTAGATCTGCTCAGAAATAATTTAGTTTTCTTTTTCATCAGACCGATATTTTATATGGGAATATTTTACACAAGAAAAAAAAAACAGCGCTAGTAAAATTTATCCTCTTCTGGAAGAGATTGCTTCCAGGAGTTCTGAAGTGTTCATTCTCCATAGAATCACAAAATGAAAGGGTATATTAGGTCAACTGATTCTGCCTCAGGCTTTCTTAACTCACCCAAAGAATACTTAAGCTTTCCTTTAGTAAATTGGGGCATAAATCTCATTGTGGGTGATGAGATAGCTAGAGGAAAGACATCGCTGATCTTAAAATATAGGTAAAAACATCCCAACAATTTTAAATAGAATAGTTCAAGTACAATATTGGCTTTGGAACAATGTAATTAAACACAGTGTTAGTGTATTTAATTGTAATAGATATATTTGTAATCACATACACAAGTTTATAAGAGTTTATTAAAAATAATATATATGTACAAGTATATAGGCAGCTAGGTGGTGTAGTGGATAGATTGTTGGACCCAGAGTCAAGAAAACCTGAGATGATATTTGGCCTCAGAGACTGACTAGTTGTGTGACTTTGGGCAAGTACTAAATCGCTGTGTATGCCTCAGTTTCCTTATCTGCAAAATGGGGATTAAGATAAAACCTGCTTTCCAGGATTGCTGCAAGGATCAAATTTGTAGAGTACTTTGCAAACCTTAAAACTTTATATAAATGCTAGCCATTAGTCAATAAGTCAGGCAATAAAGATTTATTAAGTGCCTTCTATGTGCCAGACACTGTGCTAAGGGCTGGGGAGACAAAAAGAAGCAAAAGACATTTCTTGTTCTCAAGGACCTCTCAATCTAATCGGGGAGACAAGATGCAAACAAACATGTATAAACAGGATATATAGGAAAGAGATGGAGGGTATTAGAATTAAGAGGAGTCGGGAAAGGCTTCTGGTAAAGATGGGATTTTAGGGCATCTAGGTGGTGCAGTGGATAGAGCACTGGCCCTGGAATCAGGGGAACCTGAGTTCAAATCCGGCCTCAGACACTCGACACTTAGTAGCCGTGTGACCCTGGGCAAGTCACTTAGCCTTGACTGCATCACCAAAAAGCAAAAAAAAAAAAAAAAAAAAAAAAAAAAAGATGGGATTTTTGTTGGGACTTAAAGGAAACCAGATAGCTTAGTAGTTAGAATGGAGGAGGGAGAACATTTTAGGTGTGGGGGACAGACAGCCAGAGAGAACCCTTAGAACCTAGAGATGGAGGTTCTTGTTTATAGTACAACAAAGAGGCCAGTGCCATTAGATTGAACACACATATGTGGTATAGACACAGTGCTTCTTAAACTGTGGGTCACCACCAACAACAGTAAAAGGTTTCTGAACACAATGACTGAAAATTAATTAAAAAAAAAATCAAACACGTTACGAATTCGAGGTATTTCCAGCCGTTCTTGCCTATGTTGCATCTTGCAACTTTACTGCAGTCATGGTTCTGAACACAAAGCATGTGAACTTTAAACGGTGCATGCCCTGAAGTCACGCAATGGCAACAAATGCTGCCAAGATGTAAAAAGGGGTCATGAGTAGAAAAAGTTTAAGAAGCCCTGGATAGAGTAAGATATAAGAAGGTGGGAGAGGGCTAGGCTATGAATTGCTTTGAATGCCAAATAGAGTATTTCATATTTTATCATGGACATGATTTGGAGCTACTGGAGTTAATTGAGTAGTGGGGTGACATGGTCTGACCAGTGCTTTAGGAAAATCACTTTGGTGGCTACATGGATTGGAATGAGAGAGAGCCTTGAGGCAGGGAGACCAACCAGCAGGCTATTGCAATCTCCAGGTATGAGGTGATGAGTGTCTGCCCAAGAATGGTGGCAGTGTCAGGAGAAAGAAGGGGGTATATTGGAGAAATGTTGCAAAGGTGAGATCAACAGGCCTTGGAAACAGCTTGGATATGAGAGGTGGGAGATAAGAAGGAGTCCAGGATGACACTTAAGTTGCAAACCTGAGGAATAAGGAGGATGGCATTATGATGATGATTTATATCATATAAGCAAATCTGTATCTTATATAATTATATATTATATAATATATATATATATTTAGCAAAACCAATCACATGTATTTACATAACTACAGCAATACAATACAATTTGTGGATAGTTATACTATGGTTTCAGGTATGGTCCAATGAGATGATCAGTCTAGTTTTGTACTAGTAGTGGCATATAATGTTGGCTCAGCACCAGTGTTCCGTCTGCTTAGAGATATATTCTTACTTAGTGAAGTATACTTACATAGATGTACTCTCTATATTAAAAAAAGATCTATTTCCCATTTGTATAGTACAAGAGGTTAAATGGGAATTCCTTCTTCTCTGTTCTTATGCTGCCAAATGTAGTCTTAACTTGTATCGTACCACATAGTCACGTAGAATGACACATCTTCTAAACTGGTGTAAATTTGATTTACATATTATGAGAAGCACAAGTGTGTTTGAGCTAATGTTCTGCCTAATGCAATCTAGTGGTCCGTTATCAGTACATCATCAGCTCATCATTCTGCCCATGATGTAATATAAATGGATAAACCTCCAGTGCTGCCTACATCACCCGAGGATTGCCCTCGTTCCCCTCTGGGGGTTACCATTGCAGACAAAGGGCAGACAGCTGGTCTTCATATATCAATAAGACATTTGTTATTTGCTTTGCACTTATACAATATACTGACATGGGGCAGGACTTGTGAACATTCAGCTGTGTTTTCAAGACTTTGTTCTTAAAAATGAACATTCTTCACTAGGTTTCATGATGAAATACAGTAAATGGGGATAGAAAAAGAATGTTGCTTAATGTGTCCAGATAAATTCTGAATTTAATAACATAAGTCCACAGTCATGATTCTTTAACTTCAGGCATCAAGAGGTGGACATTGTTGTAGATTTAAAAATATCTTCCGTCATTGCTCAAAAATGATATTGTTCTCTCTACCCCCCAATTTCTTCAAAACAACTATTTTTTTTCCTACTAATTATATTCTCTAGTTGGCAAATTTTATTTGGTTTATAATCAGCATTCCAGCAACCAATGGCTTCAGGTACATCTTCTCTTCCACCTTTTCATTACCTTAGCAATAATTAGTTTGTTATGGTTGATTTTGCTTTGGGATATAGAATACTGGGGAGAATTGGAATATTTTTGAAATTTGACAAAGCCTTCTTTGATGTGTGGGTTTTAGTAGTGTTGCTTTCTCAAGCTATTTACACATGCATAGGCAGATATTAAAACAAGAGGTTTAAGTCATTTTAACTTCTCAGGGTCAAGAATCAGAGTTGGAAACTCCCAAGTCAATGCCAGTTCTATGCCCTTCCAAATGTCCGCAAGTACTCAGCTTAAACCATAATCAGTCTGTATTTTTCTGGTGACTCTTTCTTGACAAAATGGTACCTTAGTATAAAAAAGTGATTCCATTAAGATAGCTTTTCCAAAAAGTATTTAATAGTTCCTATGCATGAAGCTCTCAGCTAAATAGTCTAATTTAGAGCAATACTGAGCCCCTGGAAATGCTGCTACATGGATTGCCCAGTGACACCTCTGTGACTTTAACACAAGCATGTGGACTAGATCAGATTTAAAAACTCAGGATAAAATATGACATCAGATCAAGACAAAAGGAAAGTCTACTTCATGTAGGTAGGTAACCATGATAATAATAATTCATTGCTGACATTGACAAACTTTGCAAATTACTTCACATGCAAATTACTTCACATTCTCATTTGATCCTTACATTTGGGTGAGGCAAATACTACAGATATTCTCATTTTACAGATGAGAAAAAAGGAAGTTTATAACTGATTGGCTTAAACTGGCACAACTAGTAAATGGCCAAGCTGGGAGTCAAACCAAGGACCCTTGGTTTAAAATCCAGTGGTTTTAAAAATTATTATTATTTACTATGTACAACTGCCTTCTTTAAAAAATTGAAAATACAGTTTATGTTTCTAGTAGAGTGACAGTCTCAATCACTCTAAATGTTGCATCCTTTCTAGGGTACTGGCAAGCAAGAAAACACAGCTGGTAATATTTTTGTGGGGACAGTAAGATATTTTTGTGGCTCTGAAAATATTTTGCAAGTATCTGCAAAGATGATTTAAACCCTATATCACAAAAAGGACACAAAGGTACACTTCTTTGACAAGTATGCTCTGCCAAAAACACAAAGTGCATTTTGTCCTTTATTTCCCATAATCCCTTTAGTTTGTCTAGTTTGTAAGGGATGGTCCTCAATTAGTTGTGTTATGTTTCCTCTTGCTTGCTAAGCATTTTTGGTCAAACAAGTAATGCCAGAGTCCCACAATTAGATCAAAAGATCAATCCTAATGTACCATTTTCTCCTCACCCTCCTGCTGTAATAAAGTGGCTGCAGTTCTCCAGGGGACAACTCAAAATCCTAGGACTGATATTTCTAAATTAGCTGACTCTCTGACCTTGCTGGTAATTGCGTTAGTTTATCAATGTTCCACACAATTTATTACTCTCCAATATGTACCAAAGTGTTTATCTCTCAACACTAACAATATTAAAAAATCTAAACTATCTATTGCTGCACAAAGAGACAGCCATTCATTAGGGGAAATGCATAAATAAGTGGACAATGTCACATAATTGGCCCCCAGCACTGCACAGTTTAGACTCAGAATTGTAGGAAGGCAGCTGCTGCCTTTCTTTGCTTTCAAAGCCTTATTTGCAGGATCCCGGAAAGCAGTGAAATAGAGTCTTTTTTCCTTTGGCCCCACTATCTCTCTGCCTACCCCCTCACTTTTTGGCTATACTAGAATGAACTAGAGCTTTCTCAGGTACTAATCTAATGACATTGTTCCAGCAAAGAGAGATGGAGCTGATAAAGGCTTATCAAAGCATTTAAAAGTCTTTTGGGAACATTGATCAAAAATCACTTTGAAATGAAACATATTAAATTTAGATGGCCAAAAAAAGCATTAAATTCATAGGACCTGATTTTTACATGAAGAAAACAAATGGCAACTATTCACTAATCTTCTCATTTTGATCACTCTGTTATGTATTATTTAAAGCTTGACTCCATGGGGGAAGTTAATAAGCTATAGGTAAACTTGGTATAAATTTGATGACTTTGGGCAATTTTCCCTAAAGTTCCTTAAAGAGAGAGTAGGATTCATTTCGCATTTGTAAGGGCTATGGAAAGTGGGGTGATTTAGCTATGAACAAAAGCAATGAATGACTCAGTTATAACCAAGAATGATAAAGATCAGTTCTGTCCAACTTTAAATAATGGCATGCCTTTTATCTCCTTTAGCCCTCTTTTCAAGGGCTGGCCTGTCCTCTGATATTTTCTGCACAAATTATGTAGGGGAAGAACACCGACAAATCCATCTACTTCCCTACCCATACAAATCCACACTACTTCCCCTATCATATGAATAATGGAGTCCCACTTTTGGTCCCCATCCATCCACAATTTACCTTTGTCTCCTTGACTTACATTTGAAATTCTCAAACAAACAAAAATCAAATAAAAAGAAATAAAAAATTCAAGGCTAAAGAGTTGAGGGGAATTTTTTTTCTAAATATGTATTTGATTACTACTTCTTAAAATTCCTGAAATCCTTAAACTACAGTTGAGTTTTCAACATTTTATTGGTACCAAGCAATATGATATCCTTGAGGACATCTGCCAGAAGAATTACTTCTTTATTTTGTTTCACCCACTCATTTTAACTGTAAAGGTAAAGATTCATCTGAGAAGGAATCTATGAGATGTTTTATCTTTTGTGACAGTGGTTCCAAACCAAATCATGCCACTAAAATATTTAAATTCTTTATCTAAGCCTATCTTGGCTACCCCAGACTTAGTACCCTGGTTTTCTACAGATCAGGGAGCGGGACCAGGTACAAGACAGAAGGAGGAAGCCTATGATTTGGGGGAAGGGGGAAAAGAGGGGAAAACAGAGGAAGAGTGAGCTTTTTAAAAATTTTTAGTGAGGCAATGGGGGTTAAGTGACTTGCCCAGGGTCACACAACTTGTAAGTGTCAAGTGTCTGAAGCCAAATTTGAACTCAGGTCCTCCTGATTCCAAGGCCAGAGCTTTATCCACAGCACCACCTAGCTGCCCCCAAGGGTGAGCTTTTTAAAAGTTTGTAGATTTCTTTAAAAAAAAAAAAACAAAAACAAAAACAGGGGCAGCTAGGTGGCACAACGGATAGAGCACCGGCCCTGGATTCAGGAGAACTTGAGTTCAAACTCGGCCTCAGATGCATTTACTAATTGTGTGACTCTGAGCACGTCACTTAACCCTATTGCCTAGCTAAAAAACAAAACAAACAAACAAAAAAACACTTTAGTTTTTAAATTAACAAGCTTTTATTTTTTCTCTCTCCTACTCTCCCCCCCCATCAAAGTTGAAAAAAAAATAGAAAATAGTAAACCTTTGTAACAAATTTGCATAGTCAAACAAAACAAATTTATGTATTGGGCAGGCTAAAAAATGTAAGCATGCTTCCTCATCAGTCCTTTGGAAGAGAAAAAAAAAAGTTTTAGATTTCAAAAAGTTTTTCAGATTAGTCAACATTTGTTACAGATTAGCACTGGTAGTTGGAGACCATTGTTATATACCTACTCTGGAGCTTTACCTAGTCCTTAGAATCTCAACTATGAAAACTTTATTATTTTAATAAAGACTGTGAGTCACCTTTGTCTTAAAAGTGCCCTAACAGCGAGAATTGTTGAAAAGATCATCTGCCAAAGACATTGCAAAAGAAACACCTGTAATGTGTGACAGACTGAATGAGAGATCTTCTAAAAGTAGAAAGCTACTGAGTGCCTACTATTAGTGCTACCGGCTTAGCTAGTAGTAGATGTTCTATACGAGAAAGCTAAATGATCTGCTTTTAATAAAGTTGTATGCAGTAAGTTAAGTATTTCTTTCCAACCTTAAAATTTTAATACTGTAGCCAGGGCTCCCCTCAGATACGTACTCCCTAAAAATGACCTTAGGTTGAAAGACATGCCTTGAGTCAACATCTATTTCACAAACTACCTCTGATTCAAAGCACATGAATTCAAAGCACAAAGCATTTAACCAAAGAGTATAAAAAGATAAAGAAATTCTCCGTGTGTTCTCATCCCTCCCCCTCTCTATGGCCCCCAATTTCCAGATTCCAACCGTTAGTGGGAAAGGAAAAATGCTTAGCATATAGGCAGGAGACATGCTTTTCTAGGGCCACATCCCAGTTTTATATTCTCGCTGCCTCTGATACTGCCTTTCTCTTTTCTTTCTCATATTATAAGCTGCTACTATTCTCTTCTGATACATTTTCTGTTGGGCTATAATTTACTATACTGTCATCTGTTGCCTCCTTGATGAATTGTTCTCAGCTGGTTTTCTGGTTCTCTACTGTAACGTAGCTGTGGTGTGACCTCTTCTATACTGAAATGAGTCTGCCAGCTCTTTCAGCTTATGGTCTTAGAGGTTATCAGGTATTTTGTGAATCAGATTCATAGCTACATACATCCAGTTAGCAAAATTCCCAGACTTAAGTTAAAATTTTCTTTTGAGTTGTTTTTTCTTTATTTCACCCATCTGACACTCCCTAAATTTAGCATGGTATTTTAGTTAAGTTGAATACATTTTTTTTTAACTCCATATGATGCCTCAGTGCCTAGCTTGCACGTATGCAAATCAATCCAGGAGCTTCACTTAGCAAGCCTGGAGAGACAGGGTAGAGCTAATGATTTTTATCCTGTCTTGCTAGCATCAAAATAGCTCTTTGTTTATGCTAAAAATTTTGTGTTTATATGCTGTCATTTGTTAGCAGTTATAGAATATTTTCACAATATATTGCCTATTTGGTGCTCTTAGTAATCATTTGAAATAGATCATATAGGTATTATTGACCCTTCTTTCTCCTCTACACTACAGATAGGGAAACTGAAGCTTTAAGAAGTGGATTCAGCAGACACATCTTGCCTATGTACTTTCATAACTCTTACCAGGAAGACATGGACAAATATCACACTAGGTGATGAATTAAGATTTAGAGGATAGCTCCGAAATGTACAATAAGTCCTATTCAGAATGGTCAAAGGATTTAGAACTGTCATAGTTCTTATAGACCATCCAATTCAACTATTTTATAGAGGAGGAAATTGTAGTTCAATAGATAAAGTGACTAGCCCAAGGTCACATGGCTAGTAAGTAGCAGAACTAGGATCTGAGCCCAGGTTTACAACTCAGAATTGTAGAGGAAGTACTTAGACCAATAGAATTACCATTCCACCAAAATACAGAGTTGTATCAGAGCCTATTCTCCTAATTCTAGAGATATTACAGAGAAATTTGGAGCTATCTTTTACATATACTCTTTGGCCCTTTTATAACCAGGCTGAAGCTTTCATATTTAGACTCAACACAATTTAAAAAAATTTCAAGACATCTCAGAAAGATCCTTCTAAGCTTTGTTTTCTGGGCTTCTCTGACTACATCAGATCTTGTCGTTAGGCTTAGCATCTCTCAGTAGGTAGAGGTCTGAGACATTAATAATGATATTAATAATAATAATAATAACATATGTATGTATAATTTTAAGGTTTATAAAGTAATTTGCTTGCAACAATCCTGTTAGGTTCAGGTGGTGTGTTATTATCACTATTTTACAGATAAGCAAACAGGTTTAGAGAGGTGAATTTTTTGCCACACAACTTGTTAATGTTGGATCCAGAATTCATATTCTGGTCTTTAGCCTCCCAAAACAGAACTCTGTCTACTCTTCTGCTTCTCATCATCTCATGCTGCATCCTCTTATGTTATATAGGTATTGTGCTATGAGGGTGAATAGTCATGTTTATGAAAAGTGTTTGAGGTAATCCATTGTAAATTAGAGGGTGAAGAATTTTTTTTTCTACCCTGAAGGATCTCAATAAAAATTCTTGATTGATTCATGTACTTTAAAAAATGTAATCTATTTAAAAGTGCCCATGACTATGAACTTTAGGGTTTTCATTAGTAAATGAACAGTCAATTTCAGAAGAAGGAAATGAGGATAAAATAAAATTGGTTCTATTTGTAGCACCATTACCAGCTCACTGTTTGATTAAAGGCAAATCGTTAACCTTTCAATGATCCTACTTACCTGCATTACATAATGACCATAATCTCCAGGGCCATTGAAATCCTCAGAAAAATTATGTAACTTTATCACATTCCTCTTTAGTTCAGGAGCCCAAAACAAAACTAGTGCCATAAGAACTTGGAAAGGCAACATACCGTTGGGAAATGAATACTGGAGATTTGACCTTGTGCAACTGATTCTATTTCTCTGGTTCTCAAACCCTTCACCTGCAAAATGATAATCTGGGCCTAAGTAATCTCAGAAATCTCATCTAGTTCTGGATCTGATGAATAATGAAAGAGGAACATCTATGTTTATAAGTTTTGAAGTATTATTGAAAAGCCCCTTGAGGTTGCAAGAACTTTGCTTTGCAGAAAATTGAAAGGACCAAACCAACTATGGTGAACGTTAGGAATGTGAAATTTGAAATCTATGTAAAACCAAAACCAGTTATTTTAAAATTGTTATCATTTAAATTTTGGCCAAATGAACCACCTGAGGTGAAAATAAGATTTTCTTTAGCAGAGAATTGGGCAATGAACTCTTAAATGATTTGATCTGTGATTCAGCCATGTAAAATTGGTTCTCTGTGAAGAAAATGAAGATTGCGTAAAATAAAAACTTAATTAACTTGTTAGCACATTTAACATTTTAAAGTTATCACTAGTCAGTAATTGTAATTGCTTTCTCATATCTAAAATAAAGTTTATCTTCATCATTTTCAACTTTCTGTTATAACCTTCCTTACGCCAATGTGTCAATTGTTCTCTCCTCTACTCCTTTCTGTCTACTTCAGTTGAAATTACTTCCATTTAAAAATTTCCCCAGCTTTCCCCATCTATACCCTGACTATTCTAGGAAATCCTCCTAGTCCTGAACATAGAGTAGTTTATTCTTAATGAGTTTTAATTCTTCATAATATTCTTTTGACATAGTCCTGATTTTTTTTTATTTCTTTTTCCTCTCTCCCTAAGGAAAGTATATCTATTTTTGGCTTGCAATACCCATCGCCTTTTATAAATATGAAGGCAACGATTCAATTTAATTTTTAAGTAATGTCTTTCCATCTTTTCTTCTGTCAATAAATTACCTTGGTAGCCTTTTAAAAGCTGTATTGCCTCATAATTTTCTTCTATGCTACTCTTGCTCCATTTTGTTGTTCCCCTGAGTGGGTAAGGATATATATTGATATAATGAACAATGTAGAAATAAAAAACAAGAAGAATTTAGGGTAATATTCATACTCCATTGTGATTACCAGTGATCTATTTGGAAATAAAACATATATTTTAGTACTGATGAATCAAATATTTAAGGAACATTCTTTACATAAAGAAATACACATATAAAAAAAATCACCATTGACCTTAAAGGCCTCATGGAAAGATCCTGGCCATAGATGATTTAGCTCTAATTTCAGTCTCATCTTCTTTTACCAAGGGTCATTGTTGTGAGCATTGCTCATGAGGGTTCTGGGAATATAAAAGGGGGTCAAAGATCAAAAAACAGAAGATATAATATTGGATAAAATATGAGCAGCCCTGGAAATATTCACAGAATCATACTTTACTTTAGAACTACTGTATTCCATGAAGGAAAATAAAAATGGGGAAATTCATGGGCTATATTCTTTTTATTAAAAAACATTAAAGATATCATTTAAAATCATGAATTTATGCAAATAGCTATTGACACAGTTTTATTAGATTGGGTATTCAGGATATTAATACATATAGAAAACCATGTTAGTAGAATCTGCATTAGTAAAGAAGTATATATTTTTATAAAAAAATTTCACTTATAGAACTATATAACAGTTTGATCTACTGTAAGTCAATATTAAGCCATGTCTATGGGAAATGATATTTATCTCTGCTAGTCCCAGAATTACAGTACCTAAGAGTAGGAAGGGACTTCCAAATTCATAGAGTCCAGTTTGTACTTCTGACACTACCTGTGTGACCTCGAGTAAATTGCTCGGTCAGACCCATTTCTTCATTTGGAAAACGAGGAGATTGGACTAAATGGCCTCTTGGATCTCTTCTAGTTCCAGATCTGTGACCATTTGATCCCACAACCCTATCTGAACATGATAACACTGACAAGTGGTCATCTAACCTTTGCTTGAATACTTACTAAGTGTTCAAGGGAAGCTTCTTAACTCTATACCATTTTAACACAATTTTCATAGTTAGGAAGGTTTTCCTTACACCAAGTCTGAGTCAACTTCCCTAGAATTTTCACCCATTGTTCCTAGTTTGGCCTTTGGGGCCAAGCAAAACAAGTCTAATTTCTCTACAGCCATTTAAATGCTGCCTCTCATTTTTAATATTAGGAAGTACTTTCTACTGGTGAAGGAGGACATTTAGCCACCTATGTGTTTATAATATTTTTATTTGTAATGGCTGAAAAAAATAATAATTGACAATTCCAGCTCCCTTCTCTTATGTTTGATCTGAAAAAGTTACTTTGTGCACTTTTCCTTAGTTAAAAAAAATAATAGGAGTAAGGTGCTATTTATAGAGTGTGTGTCTCTCCTTAATGATGTTTTAATTTACTATACATGCAAAACTTTTTTTTTCTATTGTAAACCATATTCTAGGAAACAACTACTTTAGAAAAGGGGACTCAGCAACCAAAACAGAAGAAAGTGGGTGAAGCAGACTGGTTGTTGCTGGGCTATGGAAATGTTTCCATTGTTTCTTGAGATAAAGGAATGTCTATTATCCCAGCTGTGTCAAAGATCTGGTAGACATCCATTTGAGGAGCACACATTTAAATAGAGTTAAGGAAAAGGTCCTAGGACCCTTGAGGGAAACGGTTGTAGAATCCTAGCCTCTGAAGAGGATCATAGAAGGATAGCCTTGTTGTATCAGACCATAGTTAACAGAGAAAAGGGAGAACCTAATATATCTCACATTTAATAGTGTTTTAGAGTTTGTAAAGTACTTTGCTCACTGCAATCCTGTGAGGTGGGTGGTGCCCAGTTTTATAAATGAAGAAAATGAGGCCCAGTGAGGTCAAATTACGTTATCACACATCTAGGAAAGAAACTTCTACCCAAATTTTCTAATTTCCAATCTAGGGTACTTTCTTCTGGGGGGCATCCCCAGTTCTCACATCTAAGGCTGCCCTAGATTAAATGCACCCTGTAGGTCTTCCTCCATTCAAAACCATAGCTCAATAAATTTCCTTTTTCTAGTCAGAGGACAATTCATTCAAAGCAAAGAAATTTATTTAAATAGCATGGTAAGAAAAGTAACAATAGAATTATTTCCTTCTAAAACCAGTGGCACACTCTCCTACAGTTACATATATTATCAGTGGGAAGAAAGGATACATGTAGGGTACATGTGTGGATGGGCACACATGTAAAAAGTATGTGTGGCCAGCACAGAAGCATGGAGGAGCACATCATGACTATCTTATGTCTTCCCACCCCAAAGGTGGTACATTTAAATAATATCTTTTATATTGCTTTTCTTGAATAATTTGTCCTTGGCAATATGTTGTAGCTGGCTCTTTTTATATGCCATGACTCTCCATTGCCCTTAGGCGATATACAGTTTCAATTCTTAGGAAACTATACAGAATTCCATGGCTTGTAGCTTTACTATCTCAGAATAATATTGGTATTAAAAAAGATGGAGCTTTGTTTCAGGAAGAAGCTTGTGGTCATTAACAGAGTTGTACATTATCCCAAAGGCAATCTAGCCTGCCTTCCTTTTCCTGTTCAATACTTTGCGTAGCTCTTAGTCCATTTTCAGAATCTGTAATTTTTCTTGTATAACTCCAAATTGCTTTCCAAAATGTCTGAATCACTTTATAACTATACCATTAGTGTATTAGTATGCCTATTTTCCCTCAATTCTTCCAAAATTTAATAAATTTTTTTTCATCTTTTACCATCTTTAGCAATTTGATGGCAATAAGGTAGCATCTCAAAGTTATTTTAATTTGTATTTATTTTTATAAGTAATTTTGAACACTTCTAGATGCTATATCATTATTATCATTCTTTTAAATGTATTTTTTATTGTTTCTATAATTTGATCTTTGATATTCTAATTATTTAGGATATCACTTTTTTAGTTTTCATTTATGAAGTTTGAATCTTATGCTTGTGTCTCCTTTATTCAATACTGTTTTTATGTTATAGTCTCTAAAGCATGTGTTTAAGGTTTCTACCTTTCTGCATTTATGAGTTTCTTAAGACCCAGAGTATTATCAATTTTTGTAAAACTCCAGCTTGAATCTGAAAAATTAATATGTCTTATATTCCTATTCATATCCTCCAGAGATCTTATAAATCCACTTTTCCCAACTTTCTGTGCATTTTAAATTTCCTTCTTGTTTCTCATTCTGTTTGATTTGTCATGTTCTAAAAGAGGAATGCTAAAGTCTCCTAGAATTAATGCTTTACTGTCTAGGTTGTTTTGCATTTCTACTCATTTTTCTCTTTAAATACTCAGTTCCTATGCAGTTTGTCACACACACACACATATACACACTATACACACATATTACATACAGGATTATTACTGATATTGATATTATTTCAGTGTCTATGGTACATAATATGGATTTTTTAAAAATTCAGCTAAGGCAAGATAAATTTAATTCCAGCCCAGAACTTTTAAAATCTGTTTGTGTTTTTCTTATAGGCAATATATTATTGAAATCTGTTTTCTAATCCATATCACAACTCTCTTTTTATGTGTTATCTAAATACATTAACATTCAAGGTTACAATTGTTAAGTTTGTTTTCCCCTCTCACATTATGTTTTATCATTTGTTTTTATCAGAACAAAGCATAGATAAATAATTTTGTTTGTAACAATGCAATCCTAGATTCTGAACACCCATATAGACATCCTCCTCACTACTTAGCTCAATTCCTACCCAACCCAAACTTAGACCTTAGGATTTTAATTTATTAATATTACTTTTGAAAGCATTATTGTCTACCCTCAGAAAATTGTATATTTAAAACTCATCATCTTTGCCTCAATCACTTACCTCTTCCTTAACTTATCTTTCACCTGTGATGCTCAACTTCTATGTAGTTATTAACTTGTATCCTACCCCATTTTCCTCTCTTCAGGTGGGATTTTCCTTTAAATCATTAGACTTTGTTTTCTCATTCTCAGAAATGTAGACTGTCGAAGAGTCTTTTCTCCATCAATTCAATTCAACCCAATAAGCATTTATTAAGGACTGAATTAGTTTAGGAACTGGTGTTTTGGGAAAAGAAAAGAGTCATACTCTCCTGTCCACTTTCCCAAGCACCTGGCAACAAATGTTCACTAAATGTGTGATTTTATTGTAAGCCAACATCCACACCAGAGAACTGAATGACAGTCTCCACACAAAACTTAAGCATCCTAGTGAGATTTATTGAAAGATATTTCTCTTCACAGCTAATCAAGGCTCTTCTGATGTCCAAAGATGAAAGATACTATTGTTTTCTAGTCAGCACCTCCTTTAGGGTTTGTAGGTAGGGTTTTATGCAAACCACCAGGGTTTTTGTAGTACTCTTGGTTTCAGATCCATTCATAGGAACGGCAGCACTGAAGAGGACCCCTCAGCTTGCCCTTTTGATACATAATGATCCCCATTGCTTATGAGTGCTAATGGTGCTTCCTCAGTTTCATTGTTCACAAGGATTCTAGAGGAGTGATTGGTTAGATGGAGATTTTAGGCATATAATAGTCACCTCCTTATCTGGGCTTAAGTCCTTAGCAAGGAGATACCAAGTCAATTTTCTATAATTTCTGGAAACAAAGTGCCATAAATGACTCCTCCTTTTGGGCCAAAGAGGGCATTATCTATGATGTCAAAATTTTTAGGGACAAGTAAAAATCTCAGTAGTTCAGGGATGTAAAAAAAGGGTGGCAAACAATAAACTTGATAGGTATTCAGGGAAAAAAAACAAACTAAATTTGAGTATCCTAATTCAGCCTTACAAAGATCTCTTGTCTTTGGTTGATCGACCATTGGTAGGGAAATAACCTTCAGGTTTATTTCCAGTTGGGAACTAATCTTTGATCAAGGTGTTTATAATTTGCCCTTGAGATTTTGCACATTAATACAAGTGTGGATGGGCAGGGGAAGGTTTGTTACAAATTGTATTCAGGCAGAAGGTAGGCAATAACTCAAAGTGCAGGAACTTCCATCTCAGGCTGTCCTAGACAAGGATAGTCTATGCTTACCATGTGCTTCTCTTACAAATTATATTTTATGTTGCTGGTGAAGAGAAAGGAGAAGTCCCCTCTCTCTATTATTGTATTCTGGCCTGGAGGACCAAGGAAAATAACAGTTCACAGCTTACTCTTATGGGTTACAGGGAGAGCAGTTTTTCCAATAGTCCAATAAGAGTTTGTACTTCCTAATTCTCACTAATCATTTTTAGCACTGGAGATCAATCAGAAGAGTTTATTCTGTCCTAATGGCAAGGAGTTAGAGTGCATATCTCTCAGGAAGGGGCTACAGTTCATGTCTAACTGCATGAGAGATGTTCCCTTCTAACAAAGGTCTTTGCTTTATAATTTCATTGAGTTGATGCGGGGTGTGTGTGTGTGTGTGTGTGTGTGTGTGTGTGTGTGTGTGTGTGTGTG